>NC_059215.1:39907242-39957242 GCF_020615455.1 Coregonus clupeaformis | reverse complement strand
GAGACAAGTTGTTCTCTCATTCACATAAAAAACGAAATGCTGTAATCATTCAAATTTCATCCGATATTTTTTCAATCCAGTCGAATAAGTATAACAATACAGACATTTAATATGATATTCACTCCTGGTGAGAGTAAGGTATGTATTCATTCGCACGCGTGTGTGTGTGTACAGTGCATGTAAACTGTGTGTCTGCGCACACGTGTGTGTGTGTATTCTCCTCGTGGCAAGCTTGGACAGCCTCGGGTGTAGGTGCAAGCCGGCGGCGCTGATATTTGGCAGTCTCGGCCACGTACACAGGCTTGCAGTGCGTGGCCTCCAGATTGCGGGTCTGACAAAAACTAGGGCAAAGCAGTTTGCTAGGTACTACTGTTTCAGCTGTCGTGGGCAGCCTAGCTGTTGTTTGGAGAAGGAGGTGCTTTCTGTACCGTTGAGTACCATGCATACAGGAACCTTTGAAATGTTTGGATACTTTTCAAATAAAGTATTTAAAATGTGTGTGTGTACAGTGCATGTAAACTGTGTGTCTGCACGCAAGTGTGTGTGTTTACATGCTTGTGTGTGTGTACAATGCATGTAAACTGTTTGTGTGTGTGTGTGTGTGTTTGATGCTCTCTCAGTAGTATGAAGCCATCTGAAGGTACTGTCTCCTGTAGACGTACTGTCTCCGTTGACTGCAGAACGAAGTCAGATTACTATTTACATAAGCTTCCTCATTTGATTCACCCTGGTTATAATCACGTGCTCCTCATGTTTCCTCTTTATTTATCTGTAAAGAAGGAAGAACGGTTTGACAGAAAAAGGTTTAGGACCAATCTCGGCACAGGGAGACAGACTGTTTGTATAAACACAGAGCCTCATAGGTACAGTAGGATCAGTTTTCCCTGACCACGTGACCTAACCAGTAAAATCTCTTAGTCCTTTAGTTATATGAGATCATCATCACAGTGCAACCATGTGGGGTTCACAGTAGCCTGACTAGATAAGTTAGTGTCATAAGGTAGAGACAACATAAGGATGATACAATGAACCGGGGGGTGATAGAGGCCAGAAGGGTTCAGAATCTGAAGTTTTAGTGTAAAAGCAGCCTAGAATAGTTTTATAGCAGTGTGACACATAACGAGGAAGTCCACCTGAGCTTCCTCTCTCCCTTAGATGTATATCAGCCATAGCAGCCGATGTGGACTGCTGTGGGCTCAGTGCGAGAGGGAGGCAAGTGACTCTGACATGGATTAAACAGTCTGGAGCGTAGGGGCGGGTGGATGAGGAGCTCTTTGGCAGGCTGGAGCCTCATTACATGCTTGTCTTGGACACACTCATGCTTCTTTCCCCTCCTCTCTTTACCTCTGCTTCTTCCATCATCTGCCTTAATGTGCAGAGCTGTCTGTCACCGCAGCAGAGCAGCCCGCCATAACACATCACTTCCTGTTGAACGTGGAACGCGGGAGAGCTCGGTTTGTTGTTTTGGAAAGTTTGCTGTTTTGAAAGTCTATTGAAAAAGTTTGGTTAATAGCTAGCTACCTTTTGTTTGGATCCCGCGACGCAGTTGGCAACAGTTGCTGGGACCGCTACTATCTGTCCAGTGATCCTGCTGGGTCTGAGGAGCTGCTTGGCGTAGCAGCTAGCCTATCTGCTAGCTAGCTGCATATCAAGCTAGCAGGTTTTTTTGAGGAACGCAGCCCGCGATGCGGTTAGCCATTGTGGCTGGGACCGCGGATTGTCCCGAGCTTGTGGCTGTCTAGATCCCTGCTGTTTGTTGTTGTTGTTGTTGTTGTTGTTTCCAATCTTCCCTGCGACCGTCCCTGTCTGGAGCTGCGAGGAGTAACAGCGTAACCTACATTGCTACCATGACAAAGACCAAAGCTGGCGGGAGTACCGTTGAGGACAGTGGTGTTTCTCTATCACAGGTGAAGGATCTTTTAAATGAACAAAAATAGTTCTACAAGCAGTTATTACAACAACAAGAAAATAGCTTCAAGTGTTGTGTCCAAATACTGGTGGAGCCAACTAATAAAAGAATGGACGACCTGACCAGAGAGGTCCATGACCTGAAGAACAATTTGCAGTTCTGCCAGGGTCAGCTCGATGAGTTTAAACAGGAGAATGGCAAGATAACAGCAATCTGTAAGTCATTGAGAGAGGACATCATTTCTGTATGTGAATCCCTGATAATAATGATGGAGAAATCAGATTATTTTGAGAGACAATCAAGGCGGAACAACATGGTTGTGGACAGAATTGCAGAATCTCCATATGAGACATAAATGGAGTCTTAGGACAACGTCAGGGAAACTGAAGATGAACCACAGGAAGATTGTGGTGGAGCGCGCCCACAGGACTGGAAAACCCACCAAGGTGACAGGCCCAAGCCGATAGTGGTCAGTGCCTGAGGTTCAAGGACAAGGTAGCGGTTCTGGAAAGAGCCAAGAACTTGAGAGGAACGTATATCTTCCTCAATGAGGACTATCCTGAAGCTGTGCACCATAAGAGGAAATAACTTATCCTAGCCTTGAAAGCTGCCATGAAATCAGTAGTTTACTAACATCAGATTACATTCATATATTAGACATTTCTGAGACTCACTTAGAGAATTCATTTGATGAGACAGGAGTAGCAATACAAAGATATAACATCTATAGAAGAGACAGGAATGCTTATGGGAGAGGTGTTGCTGTATATATTCAGAGCCATATCCCTGTAATGCTTAGAGAAGATCTTATGTCAAGTGTTATTGAAGTGTTGTGGTTGCAGGTTCACCTGGCACATCTAAAGCTTTTTCTTTTGGGGTTTTGCTATAGGCCATCAAGTGCTAACAGTCAGTATCTAAATAATATGTGTGAAATGCTTGATAGTGTATGTGATGTTAACAGCGAGGTCTACTTTCTTGGGGACCTGAACATTGACTGGTTTTCATCAAGCTGTCCACTCAGGAGGAAGTTTCTCACTCTAACCAGTGCCTGTAATCTGTCTCAGGTTATTAATCAACCTACCAGGATGTTTACAAACACCACAGGAACAAGATCATCCACATGTATTGATCACATTTTTACTAATACTGTAGAACTGTGCAGTAATCACAATATAGTGGCTATATTGGCCAAAGTTCCAAAAGATTTTGCTGTGTCTCTTATGTGGATGATGTTAAAAATATTTGTTGGTCTGATGTGATTAATAAGGAACATTCAGACACTGAGGTAGAGTATCTCATGATAAGCTGTAGAACACATTATCTACCAAGAGAGTTTTCATCTATATTCTTCGTAGCTGTCTATTTACCACCACAAACCGATGCTGGCACTAAGACCGCACTCAATGAACTGTACACGGCCATAAGCAAACAGGAAAACGCTCCTTCAGAGGCGGCGCTCTGTTTGGCAAGGGGACTTTAATAAAGGTAAACTTACAGTGGGGAAAAAAAGTATTTAGTCAGCAACCAATTGTGCAAGTTCTCCCACTTAAAAAGATGAGAGAGGCCTGTAATTTTCATCATAGGTACACGTCAACTATGACAGACAAATTGAGAAAAACAAATTGTAGGATTTTTAATGAATTTATTTGCAAATTATGGTGGAAAATAAGTATTTGATCACCTACAAACAAGCAAGATTTCTGGCTCTCACAGACCTGTAACTTTTTCTTTAAGAGGCTCCTCTGTCCTCCACTCATTACCTGTATTAATGGCACCTGTTTGAACTTGTTATCAGTATAAAAGACACCTGTCCACAACCTCAAACAGTCACACTCCAAACTCCACTATGGCCAAGACCAAAGAGCTGTCAAAGGACACCAGAAACAAAATTGTAGACCTGCACCAGGCTGGGAAGACTGAATCTGCAATAGGTAAGCAGCTTGGTTTGAAGAAATCAACTGTGGAGCAATTATTAGGAAATGGAAGACATACAAGACCACTGATAATCTCCCTCGATCTGGGGCTCCACGCAAGATCTCACCCCGTGGGGTCAAAATGATCACAAGAACGGTGAGCAAAAATCCCAGAACCACACGGGGGACCTAGTGAATGACCTGCAGAGAGATGGGACCAAAGTAACAAAGCCTACCATCAGTAACACACTACGCCGCCAGGGACTCAAATCCTGCAGTGTCAGACGTGTCCCCCTGCTTAAGCCAGTACATGTCCAGGCCCGTCTGAAGTTTGCTAGAGTGCATTTGGATGATCCAGAAGAGGATTGGGAGAATGTCATATGGTCAGATGAAACCAAAATATAACTTTTTCGTAAAAACTCAACTCGTCGTGTTTGGAGGACAAAGAATGCTGAGTTGCATCCAAAGAACACCATACCTACTGTGAAGCATGGGGGGTGGGAAACATCATGCTTTGGGGGCTGTT
Source organism: Coregonus clupeaformis (assembly GCF_020615455.1). Classification (NCBI taxonomy): domain Eukaryota; kingdom Metazoa; phylum Chordata; class Actinopteri; order Salmoniformes; family Salmonidae; genus Coregonus; species Coregonus clupeaformis. The sequence goes on along the minus strand of NC_059215.1, from coordinate 39,952,894 downwards.
TTTCTGCAAAGGGACCAGGACGACTGATCCGTGTAAAGGAAAGAATGAATGGGGCCATGTATCATGAGATTTTGAGTGAAAACCTCCTTCCATCAGCAAGGGCATTGAAGATGAAACGTGGCTGGGTCTTTCAGCATGACAATGATCCCAAACACACCGCCCGGGCAACGAAGGAGTGGCTTCGTAAGAAGCATTTCAAGGTCCTGGAGTGGCCTAGCCAGTCTCCAGATCTCAACCCCATAGAAAATCTTTGGAGGGAGTTGAAAGTCCATGTTGCCCAGCGACAGCCCCAAAACATCACTGCTCTAGAGGAGATCTGCATGGAGGAATGGGCCAAAATACTAGCAACAGTGTGTGAAAACCTTGTGAAGACTTACAGAAAACGTTTGACCTGTGTCATTGCCAACAAAGGGTATATAACAAAGTATTGAGAAACTTTTGTTATTGACCAAATACTTATTTTCCACCATAATTTGCAAATAAATTCATAAAAAATCCTACAATGTGATTTTCTGGATTTTTCTTTCTCATTTTGTCTGTCATAGTTGACGTGTACCTATGATGAAAATTACAGGCCTCTCTCATCTTTTTAAGTGGGAGAACTTGCACAATTGGTGGCTGACTAAATACTTTTTTTCCCCACTGTAAATCAGTTTTACCTCATTTCTACCAGCATGTTAAATGTGCAACCAGAGGGAAAAAAAACTATAGACCACCTTTACTCCACACACAGAGACGCGTACAAAGCTCTCCCTCGCCCTCCATTTGGCAAATCTGACCATAATTATATCCTCCTGATTCCTGCTTACAAGCAAAAACTAAAGCAGGAAGCACCAGTGATTCGTTCAATAAAGAAGTGGTCAGATGAAGCAGATGCTAAGCTACAGGACTGTTTTGCTAGCACAGACTGGAATATGTTCCGGGATTCTTCCGATGGCATTGAGGAGTGCACCACATCAGTCACTGGCTTCATCAATAAGTGCATCGATGATGTCGTCCCCACAGTGACTGTACGTACATTTCCCAACCAGAAGCCATGGATTACAGGCAACATCCACACTGAGCTAAAGGGTAGAGCTGCCGCATTCAAGGAGCGGGACTCTAACCCGGAAGCTTATAAGAAATCCTGCTATGCCCGCCGACAAAACATCAAACAGGCAAAGTGTCAATACAGGACTAAGATCGAATCGTACTACACCGGCTCCGACGCTTGTCGGATGTGGCAGGGCTTGCAAACTATTACAGACTACAAAGGGAAGCACAGCCGCGAGCTGCCCAGCGACACGAGCCTACCAGATTAACTAAATTACTTCTATGCACGCTTCGAGGCAAGTAACACTGAAGCATGCATGAGAGCATCAGCTGTTCCGGACGACTGTGTGATCACACTCTTCGTAGCCAATGTGAGTAAGACCTTTAAACAGGTCAACATTCACAAGGCCGCAGGGTCAGACGTATTATCAGGATGTGTACTCCAAGCATCTGCTGACCAACTGGCAAGTGTCTTCACTGACATTTTCAACCTCTCCCTGTCTGAGTCTGTAATACCAACATGTATCAAGCAGACCACCATAGTCGCTGTGCCCAAGAACACTAAGGTAACCTGCCTAAATGACTACCGACCCGTAGCACTCACGTCTGTAGCCATGAAGTGCTTTGAAAGGCTCCCATCAACACCATTATCCCAGAAACCCTAGACCTACTCCAATTTGCATACCGCCCCAACGGATCCACAGATTATGCAATCTTTATTGCGCGCCACACTGCCCGTTCACACCTGGACAAAAGGAACACCTATGTGAGAATGCTATTCATTGATGACAGCTCAGCGTTCAACACCATAGTGCCCTCAAAGCTCATCACTATGCTAAGGACCCTGGGACTAAACACCTCCCTCTGCAACTGGATCCTGGACTTCCTGACGGGCCGCCCCCAGGAGGTAAGGGTAGGTAACAACACATCCGGAACGCTGATCCTCAACACGGGGGCCCCTCAGGGGTGCATGCTCAGTCCGCTCCTGTACTCCCTGTTCACTCATGACTGCATGGCCAGGCACGACTCCAACACCATCATTAAGTTAAGCTGTCGTCTCCCGAGTGGCGCAGTGGTCTAAGGCACTGCATCACAGTGCTAGCTGTGCCACTAGAGATCCTGGTTCGAATCCAGGCTCTGTCGTAGCCGGCCGTGACCGGGAGACCCATGGGGCGGCGCGCAATTGGCCCAGCATCGTCCAGGGTAGGGGAGGGAATGGCCGGCAGGGATGTAGCTCAGTTGATAGAGCATGGTGTTTGCAACGCCAGGGTTGTGGGTTCGATTCCCACAGGGGGTATGAAAAAAATATGTATGCACTAATTGTAAGGCGCTCAGGATAAGAGCGTCTGCTAAATGACAAAAAAAACATTTTTTTGCTGATGACACAACAGTGGTAGGCCTGATCACGGACAATAACGAGACAGCCTATAGGGAGGAGGTCAGAGACCTGGCCGTGTGGTGCCAGCACAACAACCTTTCCCTCAACGTGATCAAGACAAAGGAGATGATTGTGGACTACAGGAAAAAGAAGAGGACCGAGCACGCCCCCATTCTCATCGACGTAGCTGTAGTGGAGCAGGTGTCCACATCACCAACAAACTAACATGGTCCAAGCACACCAAGACATTCTTGAAGAGGGCACGACAAAACCTATTCCCCCTATGGAGACTGAAAATATTTGGCATGGGTCCTCAGATCCTCAAAAGGTTCTACAGCTTCAACACCATCGAGAGCATCCTGACTGGTTGCATCACTGCCTGGTATGGCAAATGCTTGGCCTCCGTACATCACTGGGGCCAAGCTTCCTGCCATCCAGGACCTCTATACCAGGTGGTGTCAGAGGAAGGCCCTAAAACTTGTCAAAGACTCCAGCCACCCTATTCATAGACTGTTCTCTCTGCTATCGCACGGCAAGCCGTACTGGAGCGCCAAGTCTAGGTTCAAGAGGCTTCTAAACAGCTTCTACCCCCAAGCCATAAGACTCCTGAACATCTAATCAAAAGGCTACCCAGACTATTTGCATTGCCCCCCCACACTTATTTTACGCTGCTGCTACTCTCTGTTTATTATCTATGCATAGTCACTTTAATAACTCTACCTACATATACATATTACCTCAATTACCTCAACTAACCGGTTCCCCCGCACATTGACTCGGTACCGGTACCCCCTGTATATAGCCTCGCTATTGTTATTTTTACTGCTGCTCTTTAATTATTTCTTACTTTTATTTCGTATTATTTTATATTGTATTTTTGTGTGTGATTTTTTTGGGGTATTCTTTCTCAAAACTGCATTGTTGGTTAAGGGCTTGTAAGTAAGCATTTCACTGTAAGGTCTACACCTGTTCTATTCGGCGCATGTGACATATAAAATGTGATATTATTTTATTTTATTTGCACTTGATGAATTTATGAAATTGCTTCTTCCAATTATTGATTCACATGCACCTGCTAGGAAACTGACTGTTAGAACTGTTAAGGCTCCATGGATTGATCAGGAATTGAAAGACTGTATGGTTGAAAGAGACGGGGCAAAAGGAGTGGCTAATAAGTCTGGCTGCACATCTGACTGGCTGACTTACTGCAAATTGAGAAATGATGTGACTAAACTCAACAAAAAGATCAAGAAACTGTATTATGAAGCCAAGATCAATGATACAAAGAATGATGGAAAAATGTTTTTGAGTACTTTAAATGAAGGTATCGGCAGAAAGACAAGTTCAACTCCATCTTTCATCAAATCAGATGGCTTATTCATCACAAAACCATTTGATGTTGCCAATTATTTTAATGATTACTTCATTGGCAAAGTGGGCAAACTTAGGCAGGAAATGCAAACAACGAACAGTGAGCCATTGTATTCATGCATAAAAAAACTAATAATGAAAGAAAAGCATTGCAAGTTTGAATATTGTAAAGTTAGTGTTTGGAGAGGTGGGAAAATAATGACAAACCTCCTGGCATTGACTACATAGATGGAAAGCTACTGAGGATGGTAGCTGACTCTATAGCCACTCCTATCGGTCATATCTTTAATCTGAGCCTAGAGGAAAGTCTTTGTCCTCAGGCCTGGAGGGAAGCCAAAGTCATTCCACTACCCAAGAGTGGTAAAGCGGCCTTTACTGGTTCTAACAGCAGACCTATCAGCTTGCTGCCAGCTCTTAGCAAACTGTTCGAAAAATTTGTGTTTGACCAAATACAATGCTATTTCTCTGTAAAAAATTAACAACAGACATTCAGCATGCTTGTAAATAAGGGCACTCAACATGTACTGCACTGACACATATGACTGAAAGAAATGGATAATAAGAAGATTGTGGGAGCTGTACTGTTAGATTTCAGTGCATCCTTTGATATTATTGACCATAACCTGTTGTTGAGAAAACATATGTGTTATGGCTATTCAACCGCTGCCATATCGTGGATTCAGAGCTATGTATCTAATGGGGCCAATGGGGGAGGAGGAGGGGGAGGAGAGGGGAGATACTTTATTTTCTCACCTCCTGCTGCAAAGCCATCTACTTCTCCTCTCCTTCACCTCTGGCTTATTCTACATGGTAGAGGTGATGGATGCTCGCCTGTAGCCTGAACCATAACCACACACATCACACACACTACAACATACTGGATGCTGCCACATACTGTATGTGCACATACAAACGCCAGGGCCCAAACCCACTGTAAACACACAGTGTAATTACAGGCAGGTCCTGACTGGGGTCAAACACAACAAAAAAGACATTACAGACAAAATACTTTACAATTTACGTACATCTCAAAACATTAACATGTAGTGTTAGAAGGATTACTTATCCTATCCCAGGTGTTCCTTAAAGAGGTGGGGTTTCAAATGTCTCCGGAAGGTGGTGAGTGACTCCGCTGTCCTGGCGTCGTGAGGGAGCTTGTTCCACCATTGGGGTGCCAGAGCAGCGAACAGTTTTGACTGGGCTGAGCGGGAATTGTGCTTCAGCAGAGGTAGGGGAGCCAGCAGACCAGAGGTGGATGAACGCAATGCCCTCGTTTGGGTGTAGGGACTGATCAGAGCCTGAAGGTACGGAGGTGCCGTTCCCCTCACACCTCCGTAGGAAAGCACCATGGTCTTGTAGCAGATGCGAGCTTCAACTGGAAGCCAGTGTAGTGTGCGGAGGAGCGGGGTGACGTGAGAGAACTTGGGAAGGTTGAACACCAGACGGGCTGCGGCATTCTGGATGAGTTGTAGGGGTTTAATGGCACAGGCAGGGAGCCCAGCCAAGAGCGAGTTGCAGTAATCCAGACGGGAGATTACAAGTGCCTGGATTAGGACCTGTGCCGCTTCCTGTGTAAGGCAGGGTCGTACTCTCCGAATGTTGTAGAGCATGAACCTACAGGATCGGGTCACCGCCTTGATGTTAGCGGAGAATGACAGGGTGTTGTCCAGGGTCACGCCAAGGCTCTTCGCACTCTGGGAGGAGGACACAACAGAGTTGTCAACCGTGATGGCGAGATCATGGAACGGGCAGTCCTTCCCGGGAGGAAGAGCAGCTCCGTCTTGCCAAGGTTCAGCTTGAGGTGGTGATCCGTCATCCATACTGATATGTCTGCCAGACATGCAGAGATGCGATTCGCCACCTGGTTATCAGAAGGGGGAAAGGAGAAGATTAGTTGTGTGTCGTCTGCGTAGCAATGATAGGAGAGGCCATGTGAGGATATGACAGAGCCAAGTGACTTGGTGTATAGCGAGAATAGGAGAGGGCCTAGAACTGAGCCCCTGGGGGACACCAGTGGTGAGAGCACGTGGTGCGGAGACAGCTTCTCGCCACGCCACTTGGTAGGGAGCGACCGGTCAGGTAGGACGCAATCCAAGAGTGAGCCACGCCGGAGATGCCCAGCTCGGAGAGGGTGGAGAGGAGGATCTGATGGTTCACAGTATCAAAGGCAGCAGACAGGTCTAGAAGGACAAGAGCAGAGGAGAGAGAGTTAGCTTTAGCAGTGCGGAGAGCCTCCGTGACACAGAGAAGAGCAGTCTCAGTTGAATGACCAGTCTTGAAACCTGACTGGTTTGGATCAAGAAGGTCATTCTGAGAGAGATAGCAAGAGAGTTGGCTAAAGACGGCACGCTCAAGAGTTTTGGAGAGAAAAGAAAGAAGGGATACTGGTCTGTAGTTGTTGACATCAGAGGGATCGAGTGTTGGTTTTTTGAGAAGGGGTGCAACTCTCGCTCTCTTGAAGATGGAAGGGACATAGCCAGCGGTCAAGGATGAGTTGATCAGTGAGGTGAGGTAAGGGAGAAGGTCACCGGAGATGGTCTGGAGAAGAGAGGAGGGGATAGGGTCAAGCGGGCAGGTTGTTGGGTGGCCGGCCGTCACAAGTCGCACAAGTCTGGAGAGAGAGGGGAGAAAGAAGTCAAAGCATAGGGTAGGGCAGTGTGAGCAGGACCAGCAGTGTCATTTGACTTAACAAACGAGGATCGGATGTCGTCAACCTTCTTTTCAAAATGGTTGACGAAGTCATCCACAGAGAGGGAGGATGGGGTGAAAAGATGCCAGGTCCGCAGGGAGTCTAGTTTTCCTCCATTTCCGCTCGGCTGCCCGGAGCCCTGTTCTGTGAGCTCACAATGAGTCATCAAGCCACGGAGCTGGAGGGAAGGACCGAGCCGGCCGGGAGGATAGGGGACATAGAGAGTCAAAGGATGCAGAAAGGGAGGAGAGGAGGGTTGAGGAGGCAGAATCAGGAGATTGGAGGGAGAAGGATTGAGCAGAGGGAAGAGATGATAGGATGGAAGAGGACAGAGTAGCGGGAGAGAGAGAGCGAAGGTTGCGACGGCGCATTACCATCTGAGTAGGGGCAGAGTGAGTAGTGTTGGAGGAGAGCGAGAGAGAAAAGGATACAAAGTAGTGGTCGGAGACATGGAGGGGAGTTGCAGTGAGATTAGTAGAAGAACAGCATCTAGTAAAGATGAGGTCAAGCGTATTGCCTGCCTTGTGAGTAGGGGGGGACGGTGAGAGGGTGAGGTCAAAAGAGGAGAGGAGTGTAAAGAAGGAGGCAGAGAAAAATGAGTCAAAGGTAGACGTAGGGAGGTTGAAGTCCCCCAGAACTGTGAGGGGTGAGCCATCCTCAGGAAAGGAACTTATCAAGGCGTCAAGCTCATTGATGAACTCTCCAAGGGAACCTGAAGGCAAAACTCCCAAGAACAAGCAGGAACTGAATACAGCTGCAGTAAAGGCCTGGCAGAGCATCACCAGGGAAGAAACCCAGCATCTGGTGATGTCTATGGGTTCCAGACTTCAGGCAGTCATTGACTTCAAAGGATTTGCAACCAAGTATAAAAAAAAAAAACATTGTTAATGTTGTAAATGGCTATTGTAGCTGGAAACGGCAGATTTGTAATGGAATATCTACATAGGCGTACAGAGGCCCATTATCAGCAACCATCAGTCCTATGTTCCAATGGCACGTTGTGTTTGCTAATCCAAGTTTATCATTTTAAAAGGCTAATTGATCATTAGAAAACCCTTTTGCAATTATGTTAGCACAGCTGAAAACTGTTGTGCTGATTAAAGAAGCAATAGAACTGGCCTTCTTGAGACTAGTTGAGTATCTGGAGAATCAGCAATTGTGGGTTCGATTACAGGCTCAAAATGGCTTTCTTCTGAAACTCGTCAGTCTATTCTTGTTCTGAGAAATGAAGGCTATTCCATGCGAGAAATTGCCAAGAAACTGAAGATCTCGTGCAATGCTTTGTACTACTCCCTTCACAGAACAGCGCAAACTGGCTCTAACCAAAATAGAAAGAGGAGTGGGAGGCCCCGGTGCACAACTGAGCAAGAGGAAAAATACATTAGAGTGTCTAGTTTGAGAAACAGACGCCTCACAGGTCCTCAACTGGCAGCTTCATTAAATAGTACCTGCAAAACACCAGTCTCAACGTCAACAGTGAAGAGGCGACTCAGGGATGCTGACCTTCTAGACAGAGTTGCAAAGAAAAAGCTTTTATTTCGAAAACAAGGCCCCAAACTTTTGAACGGTAGTGTATACATATCCTTAAAAAATATATATTTCCCTTTATTACTTTCCAACCCCACCACCCCTTCCCTAATTGGAGTAAACTATTGAACAACAACGCTTAGGCATGGTGTTGCTTTATTAATTTTTTGAAAACCAGGTTTTCTGTTCACTTGCCCTATATAAGATGGAAGGGCGTTCCATGCACTCATGGCTCTGTATAATACTGTACATTTCCTTGAAGTTGTTCTGGACCTAGGGACTGTGAAAAGACCCCTGGTGGCATGTCTGGTGGGGTAAGTGTGTGTTTCAGTGGTGTGTGTAAGATGACTATGCAAACAATTTGGAATTTACAACACTTTAATGTTTCTTATAAAAACAAGAAGTAACACAGTCAGTCTTTCCTCAACTCTTAGCCAAGAGAAACTGGCATGCAGGGTATTAATATTAGCCCTCTGATTACAATGAAGAGCAAGATATGCGGCTCTGTTCTGCGCCAGCTGCAGCTTAACTAGATCTTTCTTTGCAGCACTTGACCGTATGACTGGACAATAATCAAGATAAGATAAAACTAGAACCTGCAGGACTTGCTTTGTGGACACTCATACTCACACACACACACTCACACACACACACACACACACACACACACACACACACACACACACACACACACACACACACACACACACACACACACACACACACACACACACACACACACACACACACACACACACACACACACACACTCTTAGCCACACTGACACACACACTGACACACACACACAGACACTCTTAGCCACACTGACACACACACTGACACACACAGACACACACACACACACACAGACACACACACACACACACACAGACACACACACAGGCCTACCACCGAGCTGCAGGAGTGTATAAGCGTGCAACTGCAGCATGTTTATAGTTTGGTGAGTGACAACTCACAGTAAACCTCTCAGTAAACGTAGGTAGGAAATGAATCCAGGCTGACACACAAACACATGCATACTCTTGCGGCATGTCTGGTATTTCATTCAGTAAGCCTCACTGCAGTTCAATATTTTACACTATACTCACACCTCTCTGTCGGGCTAGTTTAGGATTACCCCATTCAGCTTCCCCATTCAGGCCTGATATTCCACCCAGTCCTCTTTCATCTCCTTTCCATCCTGTTGTGGCAGTGCCAGTCAAAGTTACAGCTGTTGGTATTCAGAGGCAAGATTCAGGGGAAGTCAGAAGCATAGTTTTGGTGCAAGGTTGATACAAGAGCCCTCAGCTGCACCTAGCCATCATAACAGAACAAAGGCCGTGAAGAGAGAGGGGAGGAGAGGAAAGGGGAGAGATGAGGGGAGGAGGATGTAGGAACAACAGAGGAGGATAAAGAGGGAAAGAGTGGAGGGAGGGAGAGAAGAGCTGAGAATATGAGAAGAAAACACAGCAGGGTATAGAAGGGGGAATAGAAGATATGAACAGGGAAGTAGTGAGGAGCAGAGCAGATCTCTTCCATTAATGTGTTCCTTCCTCCTCTCTCCTCTTTCCTCTAACCACCTTTGTTCTCGCTCACCGCTGTTCTCCAGATGCTCCAGATCAGAGCCCATGTCCTCCCTCTGTCACTTACTCCTCCTGAGTCTCTCTCACCCCCATTCCTCTCCCATGCCCCCTTATTCCACCTCTCACCCTCCCTCGCTAGCCCTCCCCTCGCCCCACTTTCTCACTCCACTGCTCGCCCCTCCATATACCCGCTTTCTGGTGCTTAAGTTCATAGCCAGACTTAATCAGACTGCAACCATGCAGTATGGGGTGTGATTTGTGTGTGTGTGTGTGTGAGTGTGTATGTATAGGGCGGGTGTGTGTGTATGTGTGAGCGTGTGTAAGTGTGAAATGCGTGCATGTATGTCTGTATGTGTTAGGGTTGAAATGCGGGAACCCGGTTACCGAGATTTACCGGGATTTACAGGCCAAAACCGTTCCCTTTTCCCGGGATATATAACTGCGAGAAACACGTCAATTATAATAAATGATTTAGATGAACAGTATGGCGTGAAATGGAACTGTTAAATTATATGTGATGTCTAAATCTGGCTTCTCTACGGCCTCTGAATCATCAACGCTCAGGGTGGGGACAGACCATCTCAATATGGAGCGCAATTCACAATGCATGTAGACCTATCATCTCATCATATTCTATGCTACTGTAATATAAAGACTGAATGCACGTCTAATTTACCCATCTCCATCACCTTCTTTTTTATTGTAAAGATTATTATTTTTAAATTGCAGCTGCAGAGTTTTAAAACAGCCTATCACTCGAATATGGTTGCTTTAAATCAGTGCACACACGAGCACTCTCTCACAGTCTTTCGCTCTCCATCAATTCCATTCAAATTGCATCCAAAATAGATAATCCTGTTCTAGATTGATATATAGCCTTATATATAGGTAGTCCTAGCCTACCTCTTTCAGGTAAAACATTCAATGCATTATTAGCCTTATATTTAACTAATTAATTATGGGTTATTTTCACGTTCGTTGAATGACTGGTCAGACCAAGGCGCAGCGTGATATGCATACATGTTTATTTTAACTATTAAACACCATGACAAAACAATAAACGAAACGAAACGTGAAGTCCAAGGTAGTACAGAAAACAAACCTTACACGGAACAAGATCCCACAACTAGACAGTGCCAATAGATACTAGATCGACAACATAGAAAAAGCACAACAAGGAATATACACACCCTGACTCAACATATAAGCGTCACCTAAGTCAGGGCGTGACAGTACCCCCCCCCAAAGGTGCGGACTCCGACCGCACAACATAAACATAACAGGGTAGGGGCCGGGTGGGCATTCCGCCTCGGAGGCGGATCCGGCTCGGGGCGTGACGACCTCTCACTCTCCGCCTCCCTGTTGCGCCCCTGGTCTGGTCTAGACCTCGGCGCGCTGCTTCCCCTCTCCTTCCTCCCACGATACGCCAGGCCCAGTCTGGACCCTGGTGTGGGAGACCCCGAACCTGGAGAGGGGCTGACGTCATGGTCTGGACTGGAGCCGCTGACCGGAGCTGGACTGGGCACCGGTGGAGCGGTCTGCTCTGGCTCCGGAGTGGAGCCGCTAACCGAAGCTGGATCAGGCACCGGTGGAGCGGACAACTCTGGCTCCGGAGTGGAGCCGCTGACCGGAGCTGGACTGGACCCCGGTAGAGCGGACTGCTCTGGCTCCGGAGTGGCGCAGCTGACCGGTGCCAGACCAGGCACCGGTGGAACGGGCACGGGCCGTGCCGGACTGGACAAACGCACCACTGGTCTGGTGCGAGGAGCAGGCACGGGCCGGACCTGACTAGGAACACGCACCACTGGCTTGGTGCGAGGGACAGGAACGGGCCGGGCCGGACTGGCGACGCGCACCACTGGCTTGGTGCGAGGAGCAGGAACAGGCCGGGCTGGCGACGCGCACCACTGGCTTGGTGCGAGGAGCTCCCTCTGACCGAATAACTCCTGCTCCCTCTGAACCAATAGCCCCCGTAACATGGTGGCCTCCTCTCCTAACCTGCAGATCCGCCCTTTAACGGCCTCCTGCTGCCTCGTCGTCCACACCGTGTGCCCCCCCCAAAAAAATTATTGGGGTTGCCTCTCGGGTCTCCGTCGTCGGCACTGTTGGCACCGTTTCTCCTCTCCTACCCGGGCTTCCTCCTTCATCGCCTTCCGATAACGGACGGCCTCCTCCTCTGTAATTCTCCCCCAACCGAGGAGGACATATACTAATGTTACCTCCTGTTGAGTCCCAGGCGTTTGCTCCTTCTCGGCACGCTGCTTGGTCCTTGTTTGGTGGGATCTTCTGTCACGTTCGTTGAATGACGGGTCAGACCAAGGCGCAGCGTGATATGCATACATGTTCATTTTAACTATTAAACACCACAACAAAACAATAAACGAAACGAAACGTGAAGTCCAAGGTAGTACAGAAAACAAACTTACACGGAACAAGATCCCACAACTAGACAGTGCCAATAGGCTGCCCAGGTATGGTCCCCAATCAGAGACAACGAGCGACAGCTGCCTCTGATTGGGAACCACACCGGCCAACATAGAAAAAGCACAACAAGGAATATGCACACCCTGACTCAACATATAAGCGTCCCCTGAGTCAGGGCGTGACAGTAATGCATAACAAGCTTCTAACTTATAGCCTCTGTCTCTTGCACAATACTCACACACCTGGGCTCCGCTGGCCTCTTCTCCTTAAAAAAACTATCCTTACCTCTTGGAGTCCCATGCAGGAAAAGCTAGACTAGAATAGCTTGCTGGACATTTTTTAAATTGTAATTCTTATACCAATAGACTAGTCAAAGAGGGACATAAGCTCTTGTTTGCTGAATGTTAAATACAGCATCCAATAGAATTTAGGAGTAGTTTGAAAGAAGAGCGAACGCGCGATGGCAGTAGGCTATAGCAGTTATTTATTCAGACCAATAACCATTCAATCTTCTTGAATAGAAGTGAAAGCCTTTTGCATCTAATTCTAGTCCTATATTATTCAAGGATGTCATTCGAATGATGAAGATTTAACTGTTGAAAGCGATGAAAAAAATAATCAACAATTGAGAGAGAAAGGGGAGGTAGGCTAATAACATTAGGGGAAATACTATGAAAGGTAGCCTATATATGTGTCAGCCTTCTAATTATACAAATAGGTCCTGTTATATTTCAAAACTAAAATCAAATTCGCTAGCCTATCCTGTCTTGTAAATTTGTAGGCCGCATGTGCTGCACCAGAATCGCATGTTCTCTCCCTGCTTTATCATGGTTTGAACGATGTGTGTAATTCCAGCCCATATAGTACAGTAATACAGTTCACACTAGTTGTGTTTATTTACCCAAGAGAGCATATAGCTAGCTACGTCTATGGGCTTTTATGTTTTTCTGTTGTGCGTAATGTGTAGTAGCTTATATCATACTGTACTGTATACAGTATGTAGCCTATTGGATAACGGCACAATCATTTGGGCTTTTTTGGGCTTGGGCTCATTAAATGTCTTTAATGTAGGGCTCATTAAATGTCTTTAATAATGGCTCATCAGGCTCAGGTAGCATCAGGCTTGAATTTTCGATCAAAGCTCTAATCAAATCCAGACAAAGGCCTATTTATATGCTTTATAATGGTTTTGAATGACACTTCCAGTTTTATTTATTCTCGGGATGGAACATTTGTAAAATACCGGGAAAATATTTGACCCTGGTGCGTGTATATAGGGTGATGCTGGTTCATAATGGATGTGCGCAGGCCGTGGCTGGTGAGTAGATGGCTTTTAGCCCAGCCTCCCAGCCTCCCAGCCTCTCTCCCAGCCTCTTAGCCTCTCTCCCAGCCTCCCAGCCTCTCTCCCAGCCTCTTAGCCTCTCTCCCAGCCTTCCAGCCTCCCAGTCTCTCTCCTAGCCTCTCTCCCAGCCTCCCAGCCTCTCTCCCAGCATTCTAGCCTGCTAGTAGATCCCATCCCAGGAGGTGGGATCATGCCACATTTATTATTTGGCTTTTCCTCCTGATAAAGCAGCACCCCAACTCCTTCATCTCAATCGCTCTCTACCTCTTCCTCTCTCTGTTATAGTCAGACACACACTGAGTGTACACGAACACGAACACACACACACAAACACACACACACAAATACTCACAGAGAAACACCCAGTGAAAGCCAAAGCAGCAGTAGAGGGCTTAGTGTACCCAGCTGCAGCCAACAGAGAGAGACTCTGAAGGTGAACCCCACATTGAGAGGGAGGGACGGAGGGCCCTTTTGAGTTGTGTGTGTGTGTGTGTGTGTGTGGAGGTGGGTATTTGCTTTAGATCTATGGAGATAGAGGGCTTTAGAAAAGACAATAGAGAACAGGCACATGTATTGACAGTAATCACATCGGTGTCCGTTTACCTACATGTGTATTAGACCTACATTAGCTGTGTGTGTAGAGTGTACATACGTGTTTGTGTTTCTGTTACTAAGAGCTTACACTGCAACAACAAAGAAATGCATATATTTATGTTTCTACAACAAAAGGATTAACCTAAGAAACATTACAAAGGCCAGCTTGCTTAATATGAACACATTTGTGTTTTTAAATATAACAGGTTGCTAGCAAGAGGTTATAATAAAATCCAGGCAGCAATATCTTCTATGGTGGATGGTGGTATGGTACAGATGTAGGATCTTAATTTGAGCCAGTTGGCTACAGCAGGAAAATTATCCTGCAGCAACAGGAAATGTGAATTTTTGTAAGGGTTGATACATTTTCCGTGAGGGAAAATCAAGTCTGAAATGTTAAAGTGGAAATTATAAACTTCAGAAGCATTTTTAAACCTCAAATACACTACAAGTTTTACATTTCCTGCAACAGGGTGATCAAAATGAAGATCCTACATCTGTTGGTGGACAAGGGGGCTGGTTCTTTTTGAGAGCAGGAGAAAATAAATAATGAGAAAGACGGAGGGAGAGGTTGTGGAATAACCTCACCATAACACTGACACCAGTAGAAAAGCAGGTGCTGTACGGTACGTGGGGTAACTACTGTACAGAAACCATCATGGTGTCCCCTTAAGTGTGCCCTTCTAAGAAGAGTACCCTACTGAGCATCGAGAGTGGGTTAAATGTGGGGTGAGTGATGGTACAACACAAGGACTTACGTCCAAGTGTCTGTTTGTTCCTGGCCGTGTTTGAAGTGCTGTCCATGGCAGGTATGCAGCTGAGTATTCACATATAGACAGACAGGGTTTTCTCTCAGGCTGGGGGCCTAGGGAAGGTAAGAGAAGGGAAGGGTTGCTGGGTCTTTCCATGTGGCCCTTGATGGTGACATGTGAAAGGGACAATGAGTGGGGTTTGGGAGGCCAAACACAGGGGCCCTTTGTGTCCCTCACCGCTAGTTTGTTTACCAGACTCCCGGCGCACCCCTACCAGAGACCAAGCTCATTAACTATGGCCCGCAGGAGCGCCTGTGTGTGTGTGTGTTTGGGGTGGAGATGACGACCGCCTGAAACATGCATTCCCTGGCTAATTAAAGGGACAGGGAGTGTGTGTGTGTGTGCGTGTGTGCGTGTGTGTGTGTGTGTGTGAAAGAGTGTGTGTGTGTGCACGTGTGACAGCGTCTGCGATGGATTGCTTGTGTGAGGAATTTGACTGCTGACGGATGCACTGAGAAGTGTTGGGCAGAACTGGGCGGAAGAAGGGAGGAGGAGGAGGGGAACGATGGAGAACAGAGAGGAGAGGGGACAGTGACAGATTGCTTAGAGATGTGTTTAGCAGGCTATTCCAGCCCAGCTTATATCCTTTCCCAGCCTGAGTTTGGTCTTTGGGTTCTTCCTGTCATTCCGCCTCGTTCCCTGTGGTAATAGGGATGGGTGTCTGATAGAGTGGAGGGAGCAGGTCCCAGTGTGTATCCTCCCAGGGTTAGCCAAACAAACATCTCATCCCTTCACATTTAACCTTTGACCTCCACCCTGATAGGCCTTTAGTACTCTGAATGATGACTTCCACTGGAGGTCATTAGTGATGTGGGGGTTGACTCATAAACCACAGTCCCCACGGTTATATCTGAGGGGCGGGGCGGGTTTACGGTCATGATATATTATGTGGCTGAAGGGCTGGCGGGTGGTTGGCGGGCGGGTTGGATAAAGAGAAAACAATGCATTAAAAATCCATAAATGTATCATTCTTGTGCAATTCATATCTATAGGCTACATTGAGGATTTCTTTCATAATTTTTTATCTGGCGATAGTGCTTGAGGGCTAACTGTCACGAGCCAAATACACACCAATTTCCAAATGCTTTTGGGAACTTGGGAAGAAAAAGTTAACGTGGATCCACTGAGGCAAAAAAGGACAATGTTGTAGTTTAATTCAATCAGAGAAAAGCTGCGAAATGGAGAGTGGAAAATGAATAGAAGGGTCAGAACAGTAGTCTAATATTTCGGAAAGATTTAGTTAAATGGTAAAATAGGATGATAGCAGTGCCGGCTAAGTTATGTTTAACTCCTGCAGAATTAAGTACTTCTTGAAGTAAAATTATACACCAAATGTACATTTTGACTCGGGAACAGGAGTGGAGAAAAATGATTTATTTCTTTCAGCATCTTGAGAAAATGGATGCTTGGTTAGGGATCGTCTGTAAAGGTGCTATCTTTTATCAGCAA
Organism: Coregonus clupeaformis; assembly: GCF_020615455.1. Lineage (NCBI taxonomy): Eukaryota > Metazoa > Chordata > Actinopteri > Salmoniformes > Salmonidae > Coregonus > Coregonus clupeaformis. The sequence continues at coordinate 39,936,692 of NC_059215.1, read as the reverse complement.
TATAAAAGCTGATAGTATTTCCACCACATAAAATATGCATCCAAGCCGAACTGAAAGCTTATCAAAAACATGTTGGGTCATTTTAATAGATTTAAATGTCCTTAAAACAGGTCAAACTCACATCATTTTAACATTTTGCACAGAAAATATTTCCTGTTTTTTTGTTGTTGAGTTAATGCATTTTTTCTGCGCCACCTAAACGTCTTTGCTGTGTGAGAGAAACAGCGATGAAAGAGAAAACAAACTTTACCGATGTCAACTAGACTGAGGCATTCATTCTATCAATTTATTACATTATTCTGATAAGGGTTTATTTAGTGTTCTAGGGCAACAATTAATGACAGAAGAGAAGCTGCATGTATCTAGTTATAGAGAAGTTGACAAACAAATAGCCTACCAAAATGTCGGAAATTATAAGCAGAAACATATCTAAAAAAGCCTGTAAAAAATAGTTCTGCCATCATTTTCTATATTTGATATATACATTTTTTATATTTTCACTTTATGACAGTCGGGCGGTTGTGGATTGGTTACTAGCAATTGCAGATGGGTGCGAGTGAACAAACAGCTGACCCGCACATCACTAGAGGTCATGCTATTGGGTCAAAGGTTAAGTGTGTAGCTGGGGGGGGGGGGGGATTCCTGTTATATTCATCAGAGGTGTAGGGACGGTGAAGTGTGTGAATCCAAACGTGCACATGGCAGTATTCATACCTTGGTTTTTGTGGTAAATGTGAATGAAGAAAACGGTTCACTTTTGATAATGGTTTTTATACACATACCTTGTCCATAATGTAGAGGCCTCTGGGATTTTCATTGAAGAGGTCAGGGAGGAGGAAGATGGCTGCTGTGACTGAGTCCTTTAAGTGTTTAGAGAAACCAAAATTAACTGTAGATGTGATCTGCACAACATACCAAAACCAGTTGTACACACCTTTGTATGCCTCCTCGTCAGTATACCTGCAGACTCAGACACACACAAAAGTGATCAGTTCAGTCATCTGCACCCAATGCAGCTATAGACTTTAACATATTCTTACCTCTTTGTTGATTGATATCCATTGAATTGTGTCCATTTTCTGTTTTAGAAATACTTTTAAAAGGGAGAAAGTGCCATTTGCACAAATATGAAAAGATAGATGGTATCATCATGAAAACAATATCAATTTAGATCATACAATGGAGAAACCTTACCTTACATTGAGGAGATCTTTACATTTTTCAGTTAAGTGCCTGCACCTGCTGTCATCTCAAATTCAAATCCAAATGTTTCAGTTGGGCAGTCCTGCAAGAACCCCCACCAACCAAGGAGGTTCCTCGATTAACCCCACCTCCTATGGGGTTCTTGGAATAACATTTTGGGGGCCTTATTCAGAGCCAAGAACCCTAAGATTATTTGAGAAACTTTGAGGATCTTAGAATAACCCTTGTTGAACCCCTACTTGTTTAGAGTGTGTGGGGACAAGTGAAGAACTCTTTTAGGTTCCAGATGGCACCTTTTTTCTAAGAGTGTACCTGTCCACATGTGCCAACACAACACACTCCGTTACTTACACACAAACTGTAGGCATACCATCACACAGAGACACACCCCTCCCTTTACTCAGAAGAGTTTTACTTTTATGGACTCTATGGGTCTAATCACACACACTGACATATAGCAGAGCCCACCCTCGACAGGTGAGAGCCTGCCTCCCTCCCTCCCTCCACTCTGGGGCCTCTCAACCCTGTCTGTCCCACTCACCTGCAGGGCACAGGGAGGGGAAGGGTTAACCCCAGGTTAACATCATCATTCCTCTGCTTGGTGTCTCATATTTAACTTGAGACCCATCAATTCACATCAACACACGTTGATGTTCATACATAGACACACATACACGCTGCAGTCTCCAGTGTCTTCAGATAGCGTTGGCATAGTGAGACAATGTGAAATGGTGGATGAAACCGAGGAGGCCTGCTGATCCAAACCCTGCTCTTCATTCCAGCCCTCTCTCAGATCCTGACACCAAAAAGTAATTAAGTGCTGTGCATAATGTTGCTGGACCGTCTCTATGCATTAGCTAATGTGCGTCAGAGTGTCAGGGAGCACGGGGCTGTGTGTGTGTGTGTGCGTCCGTGCTTGTGTGTGTATGTGTGAGTGTTTGTGTGCATGTGTGACTCAACCTAACACACACCCTCCAGGTTCTAAATAATGAAACATGGCTGAGAAGGAGAGTAGACAGATTGTACAGAGAAGGGGAGAACCCATGAAGCTGTTATTGCTAACATCCCCCTTCTCAATGTGCCAACATCCCCCTTCTCAAATCTATAGAGACACAGAGATGTGGACAAGAGGTTAGGAGGTTAAAGGTTCTGTTATTTGAAAAGTGAATCATTTTGTGTTGTTCTGTGTCATGTGTGCGAATAGGCTCTTATGCTAGGTGAAGGTGAAATATACACTCTCTGTGGGATGGAGGTAGACAGTGTAAATAATTAGTGACATCTGATTTGGGTGTCAGGTGCTGACCTGTCGCCTGTGTGTCTGTACCAGTCGATGTGTGTCAACAGTGTGTGTGTGTGTGTGTGTGTGTGTGTGTGTGTGTGTGTGTGTGTGTGTGTGTGTGTCTTTATTGTGCTTCTATGTGTGTCAGTATTTGTATGTCTTCTTACATATGAATGGAAGTCTGTGATATGTGTATGTACTTTATAGTGTCAGTGTCAGTGGAGTGTTTAAACTATTGAGTGTCCTCTGTCTATAGCTTTTATTATTGAGATCTAATACAGCTGTACCTACACTCTTAGAAAGAAAGGTGCTATCTAGAACCTAAAAGGGTACTTCTGCTGTCCCCATAGGAGAACCCTTCAAAGAACTTTGAAGAACCCAAAAGGGTTCTACCTGGAACCAAAAAGGGTTCTACCTGGAAACAAAACGGCTTATCCTATTGGGACAGCCGAAAAACCCATTTGGAACCCCTTTTTCTAAGTGTAGAGGCCCCTCTGTAACTCAATACATGCCACACGCACACACACACACACACACACACACACACACACACACACACACACACACACACACACACACACACACACACACACACAGACACACACAGCTACCTGAGTAGAGATAGAGGCCTATCACCCAGCTCTAATGGGCCTGTCAGGGAGGCCCAGCCCTGGGGAAGTAGATCTGAGTGTAGGAGGGGGCAGCTGGAAGCAGAGCAGGAATCTACAGGCCAATAATGCAGTTGCTGTCAGGACACCCAACCCCAGTATGAGACACACACAGCCAGGCTGAGTGGAAGCTGAGGGGAGGCTGAGGGGAGGTTGAGGGGCCAGGGAGGGAGAGAACAAAGGCTAGTGTGATGCATTTTTATGGAGGTGGGCATGAAGGAGGACTTTAGACAATTAAATTAATTCCAGCCTGCATCCTTCGAGTAAGCTTCCATACACAGCAGGCATTCTGGAGGGCAGGACCAACCTGGGCCACTCTCTGCCTCTCTCTCTGCCTCCCTCTGTTTTACTGTGGAGTCAGCGTTCTCACTGCACCCATCAGCTACTGGTCTCTCTCTGTCTGTGTGCGTGTGTGTGTGTGTTTGTGTGACTAGGTGTGTGTGTCTGTCTGTGTCTGTGACACCTGATACCCTCTAATCCTGTCGCTCTGAGCAGCCTGCTGGTTTAACCACTCCTGCTGTTTCTCTCCAAGCTGTCGGGCTGTAACATGTGTGTGTGTGCGTGCATGTGTGTGTGTCGGCAATACGTACTGTCACTGTGGCAGTGCCACACACAGTTTCATTACATTATCAGTTGCTAAGCCTTCATGTACAGTTTGTGCACTCCTCCTTGTAATCACCTATATATGTGGCATAGGGAGGGGGCCAATGATCCCCTCTGATTAAATGTCTACGGTAACCTTATCTTTACCCACATGTTCTATACTACACACTCAAGTGGTGATAAACCATTAACACCATCAAAGCCCTTCACTCTCTGATCTCACACTATCCAATAGCAGACTTTCATGAGCAACCCCAGGTACTTTGTAACTAGAGGCTCAACTTCAGTACTGTGTGGAGGCAGATGGAGGTACCTCTCTCCCCCCTCCACCCCTCCTCTGTTACTCCTCTCCCCTCTACCTGGGTCCAGCCTTGGTCATCAGCAGCTCCATGAGGTCTTCATGGGAAACACATGGGACAGGGTCTCTCAACCCACTCCATTTACTTTCCTCCATAAACACTAACTGTGCGTGTATGCAGTTTGTTCTGTGTAAATTGTGTTTGAATATGAATGTATATTCCATCTCTCTCTGTGTGTGTGTGTGAGTGTGTGTTTGTGTGTGTGACTGTGATTCCCACTCCTCATACTGATACCCTGCTGTGCGTCTGGTGTGTCTCATGTATGGACCATTAATATCTAGGAGTCTGTCTAGTCGACATGTATGACATTAACTTATGCAGCACAACACTAAATCATACATTCCCACTCAGGCCAAATATGTGAATTTACTTTGTCTCCAGATCTAACTGCTTAATAAAAAGGTTTCCTATATGAAAATAACAATGAAATAGCATGACCAGTGTGTCGCATATTGACTGAATTAACTAGACAATAGCAGAGGCACTGGGACAGAATTAACTGGATGAATTGAAATGGTTAATTACAGTATAGGCCCAATTAAAAAGTCAATTAGTGTCAGGCAGATAAGTGATTAGCCAATTTGCTCCAGTTTGTGTTGGTTCAATATGAGCACATTCACTCTGTATTGTTTTAATTAGGGAGGGAGACTGAGAGCTGTACTCCACTGTCCCCCTGTCCGACTCCCCTGTCTGTCTGTCTCTATGTCTGGGACACCAGACCCTACTGTAGCTGGCTCTCTCTCTCGCTCTGTGTGTGTGTGTGTGTGTGTGTGTGTGTGTGTGTGTGTGTGTGTGTGTGTGTGTGTGTGTGTGTGTGTGTGTGTGTGTGTGTGTGTGTGTGTGTGTGTGTGTGAGTGCGTGCGTGTTTGTGTGTGTGTATGCATGTGTAACATGTGTGTGTCTCTCCATTCTCTATTTTCCAAACCTGGAGAAAGAGAGAAACATAACTTCTGGTTTTGCCCTTAAAGAGTAACTGTCTCAGATTCCATTAGGATCCCAGGGTTCCGGCATGCGTGTCTGTCTTTGTGAGTCACTCATGTGGAGAGCATGGTTGTCTCTGAACTCCATAGAGACTCCACAGTGTCTCTGATCGCAATGTGCTCTGATGACACTATGGTGTGTGTGTGTGTGTGGGGGGTGGGGGGGGCGCAGTATCAGGGGGTGTAGGGGGGTTCAAGCGGTGAGAGTTGGGCTTGGGAAGGGGGCAGTGAAGGTTTGGGACTCCATGGGCCGTCCCCTCTCTGCCAGCACGCATTGCAGCAGGGGGTTGAGTTTGCTTTGACCGTGTGGTTGGTTTGGGCTGGTTTAACCGTGACCATGGCATCCTGCTGTTCAGCTCCACAGTGGTGGTCGAACACCGTAACACAAACACACCTCAATGGGGGAACCGTGAGGGAACAACAAGGGGTGGTCAGACCAGACCAGGGCCTCTTACGGTCAAGTCAGGGTTTTTCCACTCATTAGTCACCACGGTCATAGGCAGTATGAGTGTGTGTGTGTGTTTGTGTTAAATGCTCCAGTGGTTTTAGAGAGAGGTAATCCCAGCCTATCCTCTGTTCCCCCTCAGGGCCACTTCAACGCAGATTTATTAAGACATCCGGCCCTCCCAATGGCTCAAGCTGAGGCCTACATTATATGTGATTGGCAGTTGGCAAGTATCTCTTTTAACTTAGCTCAATGGATTGCACAGGTGATGGTGTGTTTGTGAGCAGAGTGGAGAGAGAGGAGAGGAGAAAATAGGTGATTTGTGAGAAGAGCTATTCCTTTTTCCTGTGCTCATTCCTTTGGGCCATCTTTCTACCCCTCCCTGTATCTCTGGCCATCTTTCTCTGTGTGTGCATTTGTCATCCCTCTTTAGGCTTCCTCTATGGATATCCCATATGAGGTTGTCTGTCTGTCTGTCTGGTCATGGACTCTAGTCCCCTTTCCCTCAGAAGTCTGTCCTTCAGCCCTACAGGTGTTTAGACATGATTAGGTGATGTATTTACTCAGCTTTATACAGTGTGCTGTCTGCTGCATCTGCCTCACACCAGGCCAGACTGTGTATAAGTGTGTCACCCACATGGGGCAGCAGGTAGCCTAGTGGTTAAGCGTATTGGGCCAGTAACTGAAGGGTTGTTGGTTCAAATCCCTCAGCTCACTAGGTGAAAAGCCTGTCGATATTCCCTAAGTGTGCCTGTAAGTCACTCTGGATAAGAGTGTCTGCTAAATGACTAAAATATAATCTGTTCTCCATGAGAGAGAGGAGCCCTGTGATTGAGTACCAATCCCATGCTGAGCTCTGCAGCTCTGTGGTTTGCCTGTCCAACAGGATGCTAGCCATGCTCACTATGTGTTGCTGCACAGGGTAATCCCAGAATGTATTCACAATGTTCCCCTGGCCAGCTTTGTCGTGAGGTTGTGTGCATCCAGTCATATGTTATGGTTTTATTAGCCTGCGGTCAGAGCCGTGTGCTGTATGTTTGTGTTACGTTAAGAAAGAGTTTACCATGGAAAAATAAAACGCTCCTTACTGTGTATTTTGATGTTTGGGAGTGTTGTATTTTTTCCCTCTGTTACCCAGATCATTTAGAAAGAGAAGAATGTCGGGAGTGAAAGAGGGAGAGAGAGTCATAGATAGGAGGGGAAAATAGATGGAAAGAGAGAGAATGAAAGAGAAACAGAAACAGAGAGTCAGAATGGGAGAATCCCACATATGGACAGCAGCTGTGTGTGTCTGAGTGATTGACACATCGGCCAGTTGGAATGGAAGCTTTACTGCATGACAGTAGCTATCCTAGTCAGCTGTGGGATAGCCTACTTTACTCAACTAGCTCTCACAGTCTCACGTCAGAATTAGGCATTTATCCATGTTTCACAAACATCAAAAGTGTTTAAGGTTAAGCTTAGGCATTAACTCCGAAATCTTAAGGTTAGGGGTTAACTTCGAATGGTTAAGGTAAGGGTTAAAGTTTGGGATAGGTTAAAAAAACAAAACAAAAAAAACGTTATATTGCTGGATTTGAACTTGCAACCTTTGGAATCATGGGCAGATGCTTATGCCCATCCACCATCCCTGTCCACAACGCCCTAGCAAAACCGACACCTACTTGAAGGTAACAGCGCTCGCTGTTGCCCCAAGTGGCCGGTTTTCCACATAATCTCCCGACGTCCTCAGACATGGATGGAAGTCGAATACTGACTTGTATCACAGGTGACCTGGCTGACTTTACTGCCTCTTTCTGCATTCTTTACTAGGTGTAGTGGAATATAAAGACCTGTCCCATCACACAGTATGGCTTCATACACTACATTGGCTGAGGTAAGATGGTCTTGATTAGTGACAGGTAGGTCAGCAATGTTCTAGAATGTTCTCTGAATGTTTTATGGATGCTCAGGTGGTTCAACTTAACAGTAAAAGACAGTTACAGTTCCAGCTAGTGAGAGCACATAAGCCAGCTTGTTGTGTATAGATGAACCAGTCTGAGAAAGGCAATGGGAACAGGATGTGTATGTCTGTACTTGTGTGTACTGTCCCACTGTGGATGTACTTAGAGTAGGGTACTGGCAGTCACTAATGTGTCTTTACCCAGTGTCTAAATCAGGGTTTACAAGAAAGGAAGAATGACTCTCTCTCGCTATCTCTCCATCTCTCTCTCTCGCTCGCCCGCTCTCTCTCAATTCAATTTCAATTTCAATTTAAGGGCTTTATTGGCATGGGAAACGTGTGTTAACATTGCCAAAGCAAGGGAAGTAGATAGTAAACAAAAGTGAAATAAACAATAAATATTAACAGTAAACATTACACTCAGAAGTTTCAAAAGAATAAAGACATTTCAAATGTCATATTATGTATATATACAGTGTTGTTACAATGTGCAAATCTCTCTCTCCCCCTACTCTTACATCAGGTTCCTGCTTGTAGCGTCCCAAAGTTTGAACAGCTTTGTTATTTCCTCTGTCACATTGGCCCGGAGCGGAGCGGAGGTGGAGAGGAGGAGGGGAGAGAGAGGCTGGGCTGGGCCAGGAGCAGATGACTGAAGGATTGGCCTTTTGGACGGAACGAACAGTCTTTTACTGAAACCACTCCTCTAAACTAGCCTCTGCTCTTGGCAGGATACCTGTAACCTAAGGGAGGGAGAAGACAGGAGGGAGTGAGTCAGAAAATGTGGTCAAGTGAGAGAAGGTGGTAAAGAGAGATTAGAATAACAATGTAATAGTATTTCGGTAACAGCTAATACTCCATGAGCAGACTCTGCATGTGTTTTAGTACGCAGGCCTATGCGTGTGGTGAAAGTAAAGCTGTTTTATCAATCTATACTTGGCGTCAGATGAAAAAGCACTGCGTGTTCTGTACAAGTCTACATGGATTCCAGACATCCTTTTAGTTTTTATTGTCTTAGCTTTAGTGTGTGTGTGTGTTCTCTTTGATTTTGGGCTATGTTAATGACAGCTGTTGGTACTCTGATATAGGGTGATTTCCCATGGTGTGTATCCCTGGGCTGGCAACAGTAAATCACTCACCTTTCTTCTGTCAATCTCCTGTCAAAAGTGCAAATAGTGAATGGCACTGCGCTTTTGCATGTGTTTGTGCATAGGTTTGTGCGTGCGTGTGGCAGTGTCTGTTGTTGTGCTTGTGTACATGTGTGTGCATCGGTTGTTCACATTTGTGTGTACGTATATCTGTACATGGGATCTCTTTAGAAATCTGTGTGTGTGCTATAGGTGTTTGATCTTAATTTGATCACCCTGTTGCAGGACAACTTTCCTGCAACGCAGGACATTTTAAACTTGTAGTGTATTTGAGGTTTAAAAAGGATTCTGAAGTTTGTAATTTCCATTTACGAAAAATTATAATTCACATTTCCTGTTGCTGCAGGATTATTTTCCTGCTGTAGAAGACTGGCTCAAATTAAAATCCTATTTCTGTACTGTGCTTTGAAATTCTCTCTGTGGCTGTGCAGATTGCCAACTGTCCTCTTTAATTTAGCTGGAGGTGGATATAGTGTGGATGTGGGGGGTCTGAGCCCCTCCTTTCCTCCAGTCTGCTCTCCTCCTTTTGGGCACCTCATCCATCATCGGCCCTGGCCTCTGATTGCCTTCAATTACACTTTAATGGAGGGGATTTCTGCCCCGGCGAGACAGCACTTTATACCCAGCGCACCTGAATTCCCTCTCTCAGTACGGGTGTTTGCGTGCATGCATGCATGTGTGCGTGTATGTGTGTGCAGAAGGCGTTTATAGCCCAAATATATTAAAACCAAATTGCCCTCAACACAGATTTAAAAAGGCTTGAGTCAACCATTTAATCTGCCTCTTACATTAGCAGACAGGCAGGAGGTTGAGTTGTATGTGTAGTGTGAGTGAATCTGTCTGCATTTCCTACATGCCTGTCATTTAAACAAAAAGCTGTGTGCACTGTTGGTGGTATGTGTCTAAAGGTATAAACATTTGCATACACACACACACACACACACACACAGGGAGATTTCCCCAGGGGTGGCTTGCTGTGGCTCCAGAGCCTTGGGTTATTAATCTGTCTCTGAGTGGTGCTGAAAGCAGCCTGTCTGCCCGGATCACTGCCGATCAGGATGAGCGTCTCGCTGGCCTGCTCTGCCATCGCCTGTCTGGTCTGGCCTTAACTAGACAGCCCTGCCTGCCTGCAGTGTAGGGAATGGGGATACCTAGGATCATCAGGACCACTCTGTAGCCTGTGGAGCCTTCAGAGCACTGTTGCACTACTATACATCCTCATTATAGCTTTGCTGTGTGCTCTAGGCATTTTCTGCACAGATAGTTCTCACTATGTGTTTCAATATGTGTCTGTAAGTCATTCTGACTGTATGGCAGCTGGTTATCCCTTAGGTTAAGCTCACATAATGACTTTCCCATACTTCAGATACACTCATTCTTGACATTCTAACAGAGTGAGGGCTGAACAGACTCGTTTATGTCTGTATTTATGACTTCACCCAGAGGTCTGTGTGTGTGTGCATGTGTTTCTGCTCCCTGCATCAGGGCCACAGAGTTGGCCTGGACGAGAGAGGGCAGAGGGAGGTTAGGAAGGTCATCACCCTCCCAGATGGAATGAAATAAATTAGGCGAACAGGAGAGAGAGAGAGAGAGAGAGAGAGAGAGAGAGAGAGAGAGAGAGAGAGAGAGAGAGAGAGAGAGAGAGAGAGAGAGAGAGAGAGAGAGAGAGAGAGAGAGAGAGAGAGAGAGAGAGAGCACTTTCCAGCTTCTTAGATGGATGTGGAAAAAACAAGTGGAGGGAGGGAGAGATGAAGGAAGAGTGATAGGAAAGAAAAAAGAAAGAGACAGAAGAGAGAGAAAAAAAATACACAATGAAAGAAGTGTGAAGTGCTCCTTCCTTCCTGAGAGAGAGAGAGTGAGAGCTCTCCCAGTCTGCCTGCCTCAGTGTGGCCTCCACACCTCCAGCCCATAATCCTGTGGAAAATGCAGCAGGGCTTCATGGGAGGGAATGAAAGAGTGAGGAGACAGAGTTAGCTGGCGCTGAGGCTGCCATATTAGCATCATTTCACCTGGAGATGCCTGTTGAGAGCTGCTGTCAATCAAACATAATCCCATCTCAAGAAGGTCCCAGAGCTGGAGGGTGGGTGGTGGAAGGTGTGTGTGCTTGCTAGCGCACGTGTGTGTGTGTGTGTGTGCTCGCTTATACACTCATTGGCCAGTTTATTAGGTACGCCCATCTACTACCGGGCCAGACCCCCCCTTTGTCTCCAGAACGTCCTGAATTATTTGAGGCGTGGAAACGTTGCTCAATTGGTATCAAGGGACCTAACGTGTGCCAGGAAAGCATTTCCCACACCATTGCACCATTGCCACCAGCCTGTACCGTTGACACCAGACAGGATGGGGCCATGGACTCATGCTGCTTACGCCAAATCCTGACTCTGCCATCAGCATGATGTAACAGGAACTGGGATTCGTCGGACCAGGCAATGTTTTTCCACCCCTCAATTGTCCAGTCTTGGTGATCGCGAGCGATTCTTCTTGTTTTTAGCTGATAGGAGTGGAACCCGGTGTGGTCGTCTGCTGCAATAGCCCATCCGTGATAAGGGCCGACGAGTTGTGCATTTCGAGATGCCGTTCTGCACACCACTAATGTACTATGCCGTTATTTGCCTGTTTGTGGCCCGCCTATTAGCTTGCACTGTTCTTGCCATTCTCCTTCGATCTCTCATCAATGAGCTGTTCTTCGCCCACAGGACTGCCGCAGACTGGATGTTGTTTGTTTGTTGCACCATTCTTGGTAAACCCTAGACGCTGTCTTGCGTGGAAAGCCCAGAAGGCCGGCTGTTTCTGAGATACTGGTACGGGCACGCCTAGTACCGACAATCATACCATGCTCAATGTCATTTAGGTCACTCGTTTTGGCCATTCTAACGTTCAATCGAACAGTAACTGAATGCCTCGATGCCTGTCTGCCTGCTTTATATAGCAAGCCACGTGACTCACTGTCTGTAGTGAACAATTTTTGTGAACGAGGTGGTATACCTAATATACACTGAGTGTATGTGTGCCTCCTGTGGAGGGTAAGAGTTGAAAATCTCTCTTAGGTGATTTCCCATGTTTCGTCTTAATTCCCCGTCAGATCAAGATGCCATCATCACCTGCTGCAGGGCCCTTTGCTTTAGAGAGAGAAGAGCAGCCAGCTGTATATTTAACCATCAGTTGTGGGAATGAGGGAGATCTTTGAACCACATTCCAGAGGGGACATGCTACATTTCCCACCCCTGTGACTGTGACTATTTAGGAGGGTGGAGGAGGGTAGGGTTGGGGTTGGTTGAGGGTAGAGGGCGGGGGGAGGGGGGGTTGTGACACTAAACCCCTGTTATGTTTAAAGGTGCTCTAATCCACTCAGTGACCCTTCGTACCTGGTCAGAGGGGGGTTGATGAGGGGTCAGCTCCCACGCCAGAGCCTGAACACATCAAAGGGGATGGGGGTCAGCCCCCACCCCAGGCTAGCCCTGTCCCCTTGTCTCCTAGCCCCCAGCACGGCCCCGCTAACTGGGGAATTATCCCTGTGGTGGACACTGGGACCAGACTAGGCTCAGGGGCCAATGGCATAGATGACCCCAAGGACACCCACACCATGGCAGAGAGATTGAGAGATGGAGAGCGTGGGGGAGTGGAGGAAGTGGAAGTCTAGAGGAAGCTGAACAGTCAGAGATGAGGAAACGAGATTAGAAAGTGAGAGTTGATATGGACAGTTATAGCCTTTATAGCTATCTTTGTCAATGGATTGCTAATGAAAACAGAAGGTGAATTGTGGCTCCAGGTTCAAATCTGTGTCAAGGCAGCACACACACTCAGTCACGTCACATTATCGCTAGCACCCTGAGAACCGTGTCTGTTTTATCCTTCAACCCTCCCTGGGCGGCAGTGGCCTCATCTCATTTGTTCTCTGTGCCCTGGCTCTGGCCGTAATAAAACAGACACACATAAACGTCCTGAGTCATTTATGACCGGGCCTTTGGCCTGCCTGTTTGCTAGAACGGCCCAGCGTCACCCAATCAGTGTCGCTCTGTGTCCTGGGCCAATCGGACGTGGGTGTTGTGATGAGATTAATGCGAGGTGACACAGCTGGCGGAATGGCTGCGGTCACCACGGTGCTAATGATCCACTTAGTCCACGAAATAGTTTTATGTCTTGTTGCCCTGTCCACTGAGCTCACGGACGTTAGCCACGGCTTAGCTAGCCACCCCTGGCAGCCATCTTTGGGAAACAGTCCTCGAGCGCAACTGGTGTCCCCTTCCTTCTGGCCTCTACCCTCCTTCTCTTCTTCCTCTGCCCTCCCTCTGCCCTCTCTCTGCCCTCCCTCTACTCCTCTGTGTACTTATGCATGCAAGCCTGTATATAAATAGCTGATTACTATTTCAATTATTCGTTTGCCAAATCACCCACACGCCCTCATTGACCCCTTGGTCATCCTGCTGGCATTTGCTCCTGTGAATTTCACAGGCGTCTGAACATGGCTATTTGAGGGATGTCATAAGGAAGGACAGTCCAGCTATATGCAAGCAGCTGCTGCGCTTATGCTATAAATGATGTTGTTATTGTGGCTAAACGACTAAACTCATATTACTTAGCTACCGACGTCCTTATATTTTGGAATGTGCATTTGTACCCCTTTTCCATAATTCTAAATGTGACGGTAGTATGTTTACAGTTGTGATGTAATCCAGGTCTTGTGAATGAACTGACCCTTCTAACCCGTGAGGCTTGGATCGTTTTGGTCAGACTGTGTTGTAGCTTGTATATTGTGTATATTTTTGTGTGTATTTATTTTATTCTCATATATACTTTTTCATTTCTCGTTTGTATTTATTTGATATGATTTAGTATAACTACATTGTTGAGGAAGAGCTTGCAAGCAAGCATTTCACTGTTTACACCGACTGTATCCTGTGCATGTGACAAATACATTCTGATTTGATTTGATTTGACCTATTTATAGACTTTATACATAACCACATTGGGAATGATTACTGTTCATTATCAACCAGAATCCTAGCAACCTAACCACATAACCAGCCAATCAACCATCACATGTCAGGTCTTCTCATTCAGGGAAGTTGTGTACCAAACGTGTTACTGTACAGTACTTGTGACTCCAAGTGCTGCTACTGGGAGGGTAGATGAGATGTGGTGCTCTGAACAACACGGCCAGATGAGATGTTTCTTTGTTATGTCTGGAGGGAATGACTGACTGACTGACTGGAGGAGGCTTGTTGTGTGTTATATTGCGCACGTGTGACGTGTTGGGAGGATAGGGAGACTTTTATTGCGCATGTGTGACGTGTTGGGAGGATAGGGAGACTTTTATTGCGCACGTGTGAAGTGTTGGGAGGATAGGGAGGCTTAATTGGTTGTGACAGTAACCTCAACTCAACGCAACGTCAACAAGCTGTGTAACTTTTAAACAAAGATTTTCCAATCCAGCACCAGACATTATTTTAGACTGGATACAGTTAACCAGTAAAGTTGACCCAATTGAATAGAGAAACAAGCCACTATTGGACAATTTTACAGCACAAACACTCTTAGAAGAAATGGTTCCAAAAGGGTTATTCGGCTGTCCCCATAGGAGAACCATTTTTGGTCCCAAGGAGAACCTATTTTGGTTTCACATAGAACCCTTTTGGGTTCCATGTAGAACACTCTGTGGAAAGGGTCCTGCATGGAACCCAAAAAGGTTCTACGTGGAACCAAAAGTGTTCTATCTGGAACCAAAAAGGGTTCTTCAAAGGGTTCTCCTACGGGGACAGCAGAATAACTATTTTAGGTTCTAGATAGCACCTTTTTTTCTAACAGTGTATAGTCTACCCGATAGGTCAGGACTTTTGCCTCCATGTCCCATTGTTAGACCAGGGCTGATTTACCATATATAATTTAGGATGGCTATAGAGTGGCTATAGGATGGCTATAGGATGACTACAGGATGGCTATAGAATGCCTATAGATGGCTATAGGATGACTACAGGATGGCTATAGGATGACTATAGGATGGATATAGGATGGTTATAGTATGGCTATAGGATGATCATAGGATGGCTATAGGATGCCTATAGATGGCTATAGGATGCCTATAGGATGGCTATAGGATGGCTATAGGATGGCTATAGGAGGACTATAGGATGGCTATAGGATGTCTATATGATGGCTATAGGATGCCTATATGATGGCTATAGGATGACTATATGATGGCTATAGGAGGACTATAGGATGGCTGTAGGATGCCTATAGGATGGCTATAGGATGGCTATAGGATGCCTATATGATGGCTATAGGAGGACTATAGGATGGCTATAGGATGCCTATAGCATGCCTATATGATGGCTATAGGATGGCTATAGGATGGCTATAGGATGGCTATAGGATGGCTATAGGATGCCTATAGATGGCTATAGGATGCCTATAGGATGGCTATAGGATGGCTATAGGATGGCTATAGGATGGCTATAGGAGGACTATAGGATGGCTATAGGATGCCTATAGGATGGTTATAGGATGGTTATAGGATGGCTATAGGATGGCTATAGGATGGTTATAGGATGCATAAAGGATGGCTATAGGATGGCTATAGGATCGTTATAGGATGGCTATAGGATGAGTGGTAATAAGATAAGTTTATGATGTAGAGGGCAGAAGGTGCTCATGGAACTCAAGACAACAGGAGACCCAAAGTCCCTCTCACGAGGGAGGGGTTGCCATTGCCACAGAGAGGGGTCAGGAGGGCGCCCATCAGGGGGTTCATTGGTCCAGAGACAGAGGGGCAGGACAGGGGTGGGGCGGGGCGGGGGGGGACGGGAGCATCTTTGTGCCTGCTCTCTCGTCCCTTTGTCCCTCATACCATCAGCGGGGGCTGCACCTGGCAACCATCCCTGGCACTCTGCCAGCCCCTCCTTCTCACACACACACACACACACACACAAACACACTGCCTGGTCACAGACGGCTCAGAGATGAGAAGACATATCAGATGTGCTAGACATTCTTGAATATACCTGTGTGTATGTGTTTGTGTGTAAGAACTCACATCATCTTCATAATAGTTGAACGTATACACCAAGCTACTAGTGGATAGTACGACATATTCATGTATTCTGTATTAGTAGGAGCCCTACTCATAATATCTGCATATGACCACTGTAGGTAGTTTTCATCTTCCCTGTATGAGTGTGTGGGATGTGCCAATCTACCATGTATGTGTGCAGTGATCTCGATCTAAAATAAGATCTGACTCGTAGACAGAACGTTTGGACCTGGCTTGTGGTCCCTCCTATCTGTCCAGTTAGCTGTGTGTATACGGGCTGCATGTATGTGTACCGTGTATGAATGGTACAAATCTTCAGCCCTGGATTGCTAAGATATTAAGAACAGAACTCCCCCGTCTGCCTCTCTCACTTCTCCCACACAACAGCACATTTCCCTTCCCCTTTCCCCTCCCCTCCTCTTACCTCCCACCTTCTCTTCGCTCACACCCCTCTCCTACCCTCCTCCCTCCTTCCCTCTCTCTCTCGGTGCTCTTGAATTAAGTCCATTATTTTTGTCCACCACTCTGAGTCCCTGTGCTCTGGCTCTATTCCTCTGTATAGTGAAGTGTATTGGAGTTGTGTGCTTTTCTGAGTGGACTACAGTGCTTGCTGCTACAGCTGACTCTTGGAATACTGTCCCTGGCTTCGTCTCACCTCTTTACCCACCAGCCTTGCCTGCATTGGCTGACTGACTCACTGGATTTTCCCCAGCTTTTCTCCTTTGCTGTGGCCCCCTGAGGCTGGTACACATACTATTTCAGAGAGGACTCTACCTTTCCCTCTCTGTGGATTCTTCTAAAGGATTTTTGTCCCCCCTCTGGGGTTTGCGTGGATTCAGTGCAGTATGTTGGAGAGTGTGTGTGGGTATGTGTAACTGTGTGTGAAGTTGCGTATACAGCTATGTCTGAATGAATAAATAAGTGTGTACTGAGAAACAGAAGGAGAAACACAGATTTTGGTCCTGGAATAGATAGCTGGACAACCTGTTGGAAAGTAGTGTTGAGAAGGTATCCATGGGACATGTTGTGCTTTGGACCATTACTGGGTCAGGTGGATGCTAAGAAGGAATGCGGTTGCCCTGGATAGAGAAAGAGAGGTGAGTTCCTTTGGGGGCATTTTAGGGTTTTGGACTTCCTCCACTCAGACAGCTAAATGCAGCTACTCTCTCGGTGTGTCCAAACTGGGCCAAATGGCTGGGAATCAGGCACCAACCAGGCACCAGCTGAGAGCCCCAGCCTCCCAGCCGCTCTCTCTCCCCATCCTCTCTCCTCTCTCTCCCCCCAGCCTCCCAGACTCTCTGTCTCCCCATCCTCTCTCCTCTCTCACCCCCCAGCCTCCCAGCCTCTCTCGCTCCCCATCCTCTCTCCTCTCTCTCTCCCCAGCCTCCCAGCCTCTCTCTCACCCCATCCTCTATCCTCTCTCTCACCCCAGCCTC
The DNA here is from genome assembly GCF_020615455.1 of Coregonus clupeaformis. Classification (NCBI taxonomy): domain Eukaryota; kingdom Metazoa; phylum Chordata; class Actinopteri; order Salmoniformes; family Salmonidae; genus Coregonus; species Coregonus clupeaformis. The sequence goes on along the minus strand of NC_059215.1, from coordinate 39,919,605 downwards.
CCTGTCTTTTTCTCCCCACTGCCTCTCTGCACTGTCTCCCCCCAGTCTCACTTCCTCTCTCCCCATACTCCCCGCCTCTCTTTCCCCTCTCTCCCTCCTGCATTCCTGCCTCTAGTTCCCCTCTTTCCCCCAGCCTCCTCACCTCTCCCCCCCAGCCTTCCCACCTCTCTCCCCTCAGCCTCCCTGGCTCTCTCTCCCCTAAGGGCGGATACACAGGAGCAAAAGCCACCAGTCACCCGCCGTCAGGCTCTCTGTGTCACTCTCTCTTCTCCTAAACCTCTTCATGTGAGTGCTGCTTTTTCCCTGCTTTTTATTCCTCTGCTTTTATTCCCTCCTGCGCAGGAGGCTCAGGCTGTTGGCTGTTGGTCGGAGGCCAGACAAACTCTTTCCCCCAAGAACAATCGTCTCCTTTCTCTCCCTCGCTTCTCCCCCCCAGCCTGGCTGAAATACACGCTGCAACAGTAATTGTGTTCTCCTCACTGCCTCCCAGCTCTCTTTCCTCTATTGTATTTAGTCACACCTAACCTCTCGATGTGTTGGGCCACAGGTTAACAGTTGTCTGTATTGATTTGGGAATGGTACCCGTCTGACCTCACTTTTTCATCCAACTCTTGCCTGAAGGAGGGACTTTGTCAGTGTCTTTTCTATGTTGGGGGGTGTTTTTTTTACAGTACAGCATGTCCCTCTCCCCAATGAGTCTCCCTCCCTTTCTACCTCCCCTCCCTCCCTCTCTTTCTCTCTCTCTCTCTCTCGTTCTCTCTCTCTCTCTCTCTCTCTCTCTCTCTCTCTCTCTCTCTCTCTCTCTCTCTCTCTCTCTCTCTCTCTCTCTCTCTCTCTCTCTCTCTCTCACTCTCTCTCTCTCTCTCTTTCTGTTTTTAATCCACAGCTCTTGGCAGGGGCTGCTTCATGCTGCTTCGTGGCTATTGAAGCTGAAATGAATACAAGTGTCAGGCGGCCAAAGGCTTTAATTAAGATGCATTGTAGTGTGTGTGGGGAGCGCTCAGAGCTCAGGGCGGATGTGTTGTAGTGTTTCAAGGGGCCGACAATAGTACCCTTCAACTGTTGGGAGCTTAAGTAGACGTAGGGGACAATGGGACCCTGCCTCTCATGTATATCTCAGGACAGGAGTTGAAGTGCTTTGCTTCTCCCCCCCCCCCCCCATGCGTGTGTGTGTGTTTTACTACAGACCCTACCCTCCCTTTCAATGATGCCATCTCTGCAGTCTACTCATTAACATGTAAGTTGCCGCTCCTTTAAACACATAGCACATATTCATGGGAAATGTTTCTGCTATGGCACATTTTCTGTGGTGTATCTATACACAAGCGTGTTAGACCCATACAGACCCGTACAGAGAGGTTCCCTGCATAACTTATACGTAGCTGAGTGTGAGTAGAGTACTCTGTGTGGGAGTCAATGTGGTACTTCTGGTCCCTCTCTTTTCTGCTCTGCTCTGCTCTGTTCTGTTCTGTTCTGGGAGCTGGGAGTTTATGATAGCCTTGCTGTCTTAACAACTCAATAGACCCATAATTCATGCTCTGCCGTACTGAGACCATACACTGACTCCTGCACTGATATAGGACTGTGAGCTACTGGGACTCAGATACAGGACTGAAATATAGGACTGAGATATAGTACTGTGATATAGGACTGTGATACAGGACTGAGATATAGGACTGTGATATAGGACTGTGATATAGGTCTGTGATATAGTACTGTGATATAGGACTGTGATATAGGACTGTGATATAAGTCTGTGATATAGTACTGTGACATAGTTCTGTGATATAGAACTGTGATATGGTACTGTGATGTAGGACTGTGATTTAGCCCTGTGATATAGCACTGTGTCCTCAAACTCTTTTTCGTTGTGTTCAGGTTATTGGCAGAGGTCTTTGTGAATGTGGTAGTGATGGTCAGTATCAGTTTGTCGTACTCTGGGCTGTGTGTTCATCTACTCTGCAGTGCTCTGGGACAGTCCCGGAGCTTCATTATAGAGAGGACTGGGGTGATGTATAAGGGAATGGAAGGCAGGTAGACCCTCTATGGACCTGTATCAGCTCTGTCCTCAGAGAGACGAGGGAGCGCTCAGAGAATGTGACAGTTTGCTAGGATATGTGTCTTAAAAATTCATGACTGCAGCAAAAACATGTCAGGCAGCCTGAAGAACAGTGTGTGTGTAGGTGTGTGTGAGTGTGTGTGTGTGTGTGTGTGTGGGTGTGTGTCTCTGCGGCCTTGAAGGCTTGCTGAGTGGATAATAGGGAAAGATTCTGAATAATATTCCACCTCCCAACACTCCCTTCCCCATCTCTGCTGCAGCAAGGCACACACACACACACACACACACACACACACACACACACACACACACACACACACACACACACACACACACACACACACACACACACACACACACACACACACACACACACAGACACACAGAGGCCTCCAGCTCATCTGTCGGCAGATAGGCTTGTGGATACATTAACTACCCATCTGGCAGGCTCTCCATCCCTCCCATCAGTTAAACGGTTTGTACTGAGACCACACTCCCTCCCTACCACCCTAAGGTCAAAGGTCAACCACCTGTGTAAGCCGAGCCTGATGGGGTCCTGACTGAGGGCAACACTCTAACAGAAAGTAACAGGTAGAGCTAGAGAGACAGTGATTTAGAGCAGAGTTCAGGCCCACGTTAGTCCGGTTGGTGACTTCAATATGTCCTGGCTACCAGTGATGAGCCCAGGGGGAACTGGAAATGGGAAGAGCAGCAGATGACTGTGTGCTGGAAGCATGAGGCCACCGACCATCCATCTCCTGGGGGCCCGGGCTCAACTTGTGTTTTAACATCTTCCCCACTGACCCACAGAGACTGGAGCTCCTCAGAACTGCACACTATTGCGTTTCCTCCTCTCTCTCTTTCTCCCTCTGACCCACCACCGTACTGCTCTTCGATAGAGAGAGGGGGATGGAGAGAAAGAGAGAGAGTCTTACTGTATTACTGAAGGTGTGCCAACAGGGAGGTTACTGAGGTACAGTCATGAAGTAGGCTATGTTCACTGAAATACTTGATTGTATGTCTGCATACCTTTGTGGTGTATGTGTGTGTGTGTGTGTGTGTGTGTGTGTGTGTGTGTGTGTGTGTGTGTGTGTGTGTGTGTGTGTGTGTGTGTGTGTGTGTGTGCGAGCGTGCGTGCGTGCGTTTGTGTATGTGAGCTTGTGCTTGTGTGTGCCTGCGTGTGTACATCTGAGTGTGGAAGTTCATATACTGTAAGCCTGTGAGAATGTGTACTGTACAGTATGTGTGTCACATACTAGAAGCCTGGGATACTGTCCATACACACATATCACACATATCCCATTAAGCACCCAATCACTTTGACCAGCCTGTTCATCTGCAGTGCACTTCATTAGTGGTGGCCGGTAATGAGGAGAAGTCAGTTTGGAAAGCAGAGACAGAGAGGAATGAGAAGACAAGACGCCATCCCAGCCTGGGTTAGTCACTGCGACAGAGCGGGCGCTTGTGTTGGGGATTAAACTGGCACTGGGCCACCACACATATCTCACCCCACATGTCTTTCAGGGGCCCTACACCCCTTCCAGCTCCCCCGTCCTCCCCACTCCCTACCCCCATAAAGGTGACCGGGGCTGGGTGTTTGATGGGCCTGGGATGGCGCCCCGTAATGTGAAGCGATTACAGCTGGTCTTTATAGAGGGTTTAACAGGAGTGGGCCTGGGCATCAGCCATTAGCCTCTCTGGCTAAAATTACCTCCTAGTGCTAGGAGGGGAGGAGGGGAGGGGAGGTAGTGATCTACGTTGCCCGGCCTGCTTTTTAACGAGTCCCTCTCTATTTGGTTATTTTTAGGTTCCAGTGCCACTGTGAGAAGCTGCTTCAGTCCCATCAGAGCTGAGAGGTGTACGGTACGACAGACGCAGAACGGGGGAACGCCACACAACGCCCGAAGGCTGACATCCGATTAGAGAGGAGAGTGACGACAACTAGCCATCTGTTGCTACGACAACAACCCAACCCATTTCAATCGTAGCCGTGCCAGGCTAGTGCCAACCCCAGGACACCATGATGATAGCAGTGATGATGATGGTGACATGTAGCTCCCTGCTCCTCTTGGCCTCCCAGGTCTCATCCAGCGGAATCCCCAAGACCAGCGCCTCCTCTTCACCCTTCTCCTCCTCCTCACACCCATCCTCCTTTTCCTCCTCCTCCCCTCGTATGAAGCTCTCCTACAAAGGTAAGGAGTACACACGTGTTTGTTTCCTTGTATGTGTACTTCTGATCCTTTCTGGCAGACAAAATCTAATTAAGGGAACAGCAGCAAAAACTTTGAAAGTATCCTCCTCGGTGCCCCCAGCCCCTGTTATGCTCCAGTTATAGAGGCATGTCCTTTTCACAAACACCTTTGATGCGTTTATGAGCATGTGCGGTTACTGTTGTTCTTGACTGGTCTCACTGGAGCAGGGTTGGGTTCTGTCTCGTGAGTGGCGTCAATGTAAGATGGCAGCTCAATGACGATCAAACCTACAAAATCTAGGCCCTTTTCCTTCGTGCTCAAAACACAAGGCTACAGTTGAGAGAGAGACAGAGCGAGAGAGCCATTAAACCGTGGGATATCCCCATCTCCACGGTTACAGTGGAACACTCCCAGGGTTCCCCAGGAGAGAGGAGATTAGGGATAGGGGAGAGTAGAGGAGAGGAAAGGAAAGGAAAGGAGGCTTCACTCTTCTAGATCTTATAAGCCCCACTCAGCTCTGCTGAGACAGCTGATTCTAAAGCTGTAACAAAGACTATTCTGACTACTGAAACCACTGCCCTGGCCTGACTCTGGCAGTAGAGCCGAATAAAAACGTATGGCCTTGTATAAAACTGTATAACTTTTGGATAATATTGGGTCTCATTTATCAACATACGCGTCGGAAAAGTTGCTCTTATGAAAAACACATAAATGTCATGGCGTATGAAGTTTTGAGTTGGACATTTTGTATTGTTTTAACGTAATGTGTGTATAATCCGCCGTGTGTGTTGTGTTTCAGAGCTGCAGCAGTTCCACGGTGTGCGTCGGTTCGAGCTGGAGCGCTCGTGCTGTTTCAGCGCCCTGTTATTGGACGAGGAGAGGGGACGGCTCTTCGTGGGCTCACGCAACTTCCTGTTGTCACTCAGCCTGGATAACATTGCCAAGCAGGAGCACAAGGTCAGTCTACCTGTCAATCAATTAATCAATTAACCGTATGCTATGTGAATGTGTTTACACGAGCAATAGTGAATATCATAATTCTGATATTTTCATGAAATTCAATATATTAATGGCATTAATATTTCTGTGTTGTTTGACATACATAAGGATGGTTCCACGATCCAATGTGTAAAGAATGTGATGTTATGATAAGTCTTAAGTTTGGACCTTCAGATATATTTGTTACGGTAGATGATGGTGTAGATAAGATAGAGCTCTGAACCATGCTATGTTACGGTGAGTTAGTGGTGATTTAGCATGTCAGAGCTATGCTGACAGACTGATGGATGTCATCTCACTCTCATCCACTCACAGCAGAGATTGGGGTCAGGGGTTTCCATGGCGATTTGGGGTCACACAATCTCTGATAACCTGTCAACACCTCTCTGTCCCACACATGCACACACACAGGCACGCGCTGAGACAGACACACACACACAGACACACACACACTGCTGTCCTCTGATGTCTGATGTCTCCCATTACTTGACAGGAAAAGGCTAGTGACTGATTATTTTCCTAGTGGCCCTCTATAATGTTTTTGGACGAGGTAACTAGCCACAGACTTACCAGCACCTGACAGACTGAATAGGATTAAACACAGACTTTACCACAACCTGTCCACTGACATATAAATCACTGAACCTAACATGGACACACACACACACATGGACACATGCATACACACAGACATACAAACACACACACACACACACACAAAAACACACACACACACATGCAAGTCACTAACCCATACCCTATAACTGACCTAACATGCACCATTTAACCCTACACTGTATAGGGTCTGTATGTTCTTGCAGACCTGTGAAATATGAGTGCAGAGCAGATTGTTTGACTCTGTTGATTCGGTGTGATGTGATTTACAAGATGTTTTCACACTGGGACATGTGGCTTGCCTCCTGTCGTTAAAACTGTTTTCGCTCGTGGTCGTGTGCTTTTTTATGGCGTGAAATGTGGATTCTCAGCTCCACCATGGTGGAGGAGATGGGGGAGAAAAAAAGAATAGGTAGAGAGGAGGAGAGATAGAGAGGAGGAGAGATAGAGGAGAGAAAGAGAGGAGAGATAGAGAGGAGGAGAGATAGAGGAGAGATAGAGAGGAGGAGAGATAGAGGAGAGAAAGAGAGGAGGAGAGATAGAGGTGAGATAGAGAGGAGGAGAGATAGAGAGGAGGAGAGATAAAGGAGAGATAGAGAGGAGGAGAGAGAGAGGAGAGAAAGAGAGGAGGAGAGATAGAGGAGGAGAGATGGAGAGATAGAGGAGAGATAGAGAGGAGGAGAGATAGAGAGGAGGAGAGATAGAAGAGAGATAGAGAGGAGGAGCGATAGAGGATAGATAGAGAGGAGATAGAGAGGAGGAGAGATAGAGGAGAGATATAGGAGAGATAGAGAGGAGGAGGGATAGAGGGGAGATATAGGAGAGATAGAGAGGAGGAGGGATAGAGAGGAGGAGAGAGGAGATAGAGGAGAGATCGAGAGGAGGAGAGATAGAGAGGAGGAGAGATAGAGAGGAGGAGAGAGAGGAGAGATAGAGAGGAGGAGAGATAGAGGAGAGATAGAGGCGAAATAGAGAGGAGGAGGGATAGAGGAGATAGAGGAGAGATAGAGAGGAGGAGAGATAGAGAGGAGATAGAGAGGAGGAGAGAAAGAGGAGATAGAGGAGCGATAGAGAGGAGGAGAGATAGAGGAGCGATAGAGAGGAGGAGAGATAGAGTAGAGATAGAGAGGAGGAGAGATAGAAAGGAGGAGAGATAGAGGAGAGATAGAGAGGAGAGATAGAGAGGAGGAGAGATAGAGAGGAGGAGGAAAGTTCCTTTAGAAAAATATACCTGAGGGTGGCGGGCAGGCCTGTCCCTGCTTGAGGTCGCGACCCCAGACATACCTCCATCCTGCTGCCTCCCTTGACCCCTGACCTCTGACCTCTGACCTCTGTGTTTCAGATCTACTGGCCGGCCCCGGTGGACTGGAGGGAGGAGTGTAACTGGGCAGGAAAGGACATCAACGTGAGTAACAAACGCTGATATTATTAATACTATTAAAATACTTTATTTTTAGCCTTTAAAATACTTTGTTTTCCCAACGTCCTGTTTATTATGACATGCTGAATCTCCCAGAGGGAGACTGTACATATTTTCTTGTGACACTGAGGATGTTGGACTTCTCAGACAGAAATAAACCAGCTTTCCAACACTACTCTCATTCAGTATCACCACCCAGCTAAAGCCGCAGTACATCCAGACACCTCACACTGATTTTCCAATACTCCTTTTGTCTATCACTTAGTCATGTAGAGAGGAAGTGGTGGTCACTGCAGTGTGTGCTATGTTCCAGTGAACTACTGTAAAGGTTTGGTAGACTGGGCTGTTTGTGTTGGATGGTGAACGTGTGTGTGTGTGTGTGTGTGTGTGTGTGTGTGTGTGTGTGTGATTGTCCGGTCTTCTTCATTATCTGGCCCTGGGGCCTGAGCACTCCTTCCTCTGGGTGCAGGGCAGGGTAGGGCTCCACTGACCCACCCTACAAAGTCCTCAGGCCACTCAGACCACCCAAATGTACATTTTACACACTCATCTATCTCCCTCACTTAAAGCTAATTGTGTGTCAGTATGTGTATGTGTGTATTCACATACAGTACAGTATATGCATGTGCGAATGTGTGCGTGGATGTGCTTGGTGGTATTTGTGTCAAAGTATAGCTGTGTGTGTGTGTGTGTGTGTGTGTGTGTGTGTGTGTGTGTGTGTGTGTGTGTGTGTGTGTGTGTGTGTGTGTGTGTGTGTGTGTGTGTGTGTGTGTGTGTGTGTGTGTAGCTCTGGAGTACAGAATCCCCTCATCAGTATGATTACACAGCTGGAGGAGACAGACAACGAGCCCCATTCATACTGCACAACTGGCTCTTGTTTCACCTGAAGAACAGTGTGTGTGTGTGGATGTGTTTAACTATTATTGTGGGGACCAGAAGTCCCCACAAGAATAGTAAACAAACAAACATTTGACCAACTGGGGACATTTTGTTAGTCCCCACGAGGTCAAATGCTATTTCTAGGGGGTTTAGGGTTAAGGTTAGAATTAGTGTTAGGGTTAGAATTATATTAAGGGTTAGGGTTAGGAGCTAGGGTTATTTTTAGGGTTTGGGATAGGAGCTAGGGTTAGGTTTAGGGTTCAAATCAATCAATCACATTTTATTTATAAAGCCCTTTTTACATCAGCAGATGTCACAAAGTGCTATACAGAAACCCAGCCTAAAACCCCAAACAGCAAGCAATGCAGATGTAGAAGCACGGTTAGGGTTAAGGTTAGGTTTTTGGGTTAGGGTTAGGGTTAGGGTTAGGGTTAGGGTTAGGGTTAAGGTTAAGGTTAAGGTTAGGGTTAGGGTAAGAGTATGGGTTAGTGTTAGGGTTAGGGGTTAGGGGTTAGGGAAAATAGGATTTTGAATGGGACTGAATTGTGTGTCCCCACAAGGTTAGCTGTACAATACTGTGTGTGTGTGTGTGTGTTTGTGTGTGTGTGTGTGTGTGATGAAAATAGGTAATAAGTATAGGAGAAACAGTAGTGAAGATAGATGCTTTCATTGTATTTCTCCTCCTTTTCCTAATATCATATGGTGACTGTGGCCATGGCGTCAATGGGTGTCTGTGACTGTGGCCATGGCGTCAGTGGGTGTCTGTGACTGTGGCCATGGCGTCAGTGGGTGTCTGTGACTGTGGCCATGGCGTCAATGGGTGTCTGTGACTGTGGCCATGGCGTCAGTGGGTGTCTGTGACTGTGGCCATGGCGTCAGTGGGTGTCTGTGACTGTGGCCATGGCGTCAGTGGGTGTCTGTGACTGTGGCCATGGCTTCAGTGTGTGTCTGTGACTGTGTACGCGTGCACGCATTCATCTCTGTGTGTATCTGTGTGGCTTAGGCAGTGTCAGAGTGAAAGCCATTATCTGGTCTCCTGGGTCTAGGCTCTGTCCTTGGTGTTTAAATAAAGCCACAGTCAGACTACACTGAGCATCACTGATAGGACGTGGGTGTCTGAATGCACCGTGAAGGATGAAACACAGCTGTTTGTCCTCTCTCCCTCTTTCTCTCTTTAATTAAAGATGGAGGTGAGGTTTTGATTCATTCTGAAAGGCTTTATTTGTCTTAGGAAAAAAGGTGGCCTATGGTATAGATGGTGTGTGTGTGTGTGTGTCTGTCTATCTGTCTTTCTGTCTGTGTGTCTCCATAAACTCTCAGGGTGGAGTTGAGTTTAGCTGACTATGAGGTCCTTATGTCACATGAGAGATTCACAAACACACACACACACACACACATACACAGTGACCTCACTCTTGACCCTAATTCTATTTTGAAACAAGTTCTCTCTCTTTCTCTCCTTCCCTCTTTTTCTCATTTACTATCTCTTTTTCTATATGTCCCTTTTTCTCTCATGCTCTCCTGCACTACACTGTTCCCAGAGAAACACTTATTTATTTTTATGGCCCAGACCAGGAGTCTCTTTGTCCTCTCTCTCTCTCTCTCTCTCTCTCTCTCTCTCTCTCTCTCTCTCTCCCTCTTTCATCGAGACAAAACAGGCTCCTTTTTTCACAGGGTGATTCCTCACACAGTCCAATGCAGCCGAAACACCCACCAGCTCAGCTCATTAAGCATCAAAGTAAATGCACTCACTTCACACAGCCAGTAAACAGGTCACAAAGGACGAGTTAGATCTATTTGAATGGCTGCCGCCTTTCTGCCAGACTGCTTAGCCTGCAGTGCTAGCCAAAGGTTTTGGTTTTGTAACTGTCTGGTAAAACATGGGATTCATTTGGCAATTGCTAAGTAGAATGGATGGTACCTGGCTTTGGTGAGATTGTGGAATGGCAAAATAATTAGCCAGCCAAACTGCCAGGAGCAACCTATATGCTTTGTGATTTTATTAAGGTTTTTACTGCACCTAACTATTACCTTCTACTGTAAAGTGGTTCCACCTCTGTCAATATGGGAGCAGCCTGCCAGAGAGAGAGAGAGAGGGAGAGAGAGGGAGAGTGTGAGAGAAAGTGTGTGAGAGAGAGAGAGAGAGAGAGAGAGAGTGAGAGAGAGTGAGAGAGAGAGAGAGAGAGAGAGAGAGAGAGAGAGAGAGAGAGAGAGAGAGAGAGAGAGAGAGAGAGAGAGAGAGAGAGAGAGAGAGAGAGAGAGAGAGAGAGAGAGAGAGAGAGAGAGAGAGGGAGGAAGGTAAAGAGAGAGAGTCGGACAAAAACGGAGATAAAGTCACTTGCCCCAGAGCGCTGCAGTCAGCCACCCTGCGTAGTGACGGGATCACAGGCTGCATGTGCTCAGTCAGAGGAGAGGAGAGAAGTGTTTAATGAACGGGGTATTGTGGGGTCAGGGGTCAGGTGAGGGGAGTCAGGAAGAAGCCAGGGGCCTGATTCTGACACTGGGATCAATGACACAATTCCCCCCTCCTCCACCTCTCTCTCTTAAAGCCTCTTTACTCTTTCTACCTTTCTCTATCTCTCTCTCTCTCTCTCTCTCTCTCTCTCTCTCTCTCTCTCTCTCTCTCTCTCTCTCTCTCTCTCTCTCTCTCTCTCTCTCTCTCTCTCTCTCTCTCTCTCTCTCTCTCTCTCTCTCTCTCTCTCTCTCTCTCTCTCTCTCTCTCTCTCTCTCTCTCTCTCTGTCTCTCTCTTCTCCCTTTGTCACATGGCCTCACATCAAGGCTTCCCTCCATCTGCCCACCGGCCCTGTCGGCCTAACCTCGCTCCACATTCCATGGTCTGTGTGCATGTGTCACTGGGGTAGGGAGTGTGGGTAGGTTAGGGTGGTTTGATGTGGAAAGGGTGGCAGGGTTGCGCAGCGTGTTAAAGATGGGGTGGAGGGATAACCCCCCCCCCCCTTCTTGGATAAACAGAGGACCTGCTCTTGCTTTGTTTGTCAACAGCTTAATTGGCAAGTGAATAGGTCTGACCCACCCGGTTTCTTAACCCCCCCCCCCTGCCAGGCTCTGTGGAAGCCCTTTGTTCCAGGCCAGGGCAGCAGGGCTGTGTGTGTCTGGACTAATGAGGCAGAACTCCGGTTAGCAGGCAGGGCCAGTCTTGACCGCAGCGTCACTGGGTACACAACCCTGTCTGTCACTCACTGGGCGGGGCACGGCCAGCCAGGCATAAAGACTGAATAAAGAAAACAGAGACACGTCTGGTTAACAGAAAATTACATGTTTGAACTGTGGTTCAACATCAAACACTCACATACAGGCTTAAAGTGTAGTGACACGCACACACACACACACACACACACACACACACACACACACACACACACACACACACACACACACACACACACACACACACACTTGTCAATGATACATGAACTATTCAGTGTATTATATTTAGTGAGGTGAAAAGGCTCCTCAGATATTTTCCCTCTCTAGCTGAAGGATACAGGCTTTATAAACCCTCAGATTGACCTAGAGGGACACTGACACTGGCTGATCACAGAGAACAGGACTAGACGGCTGAATCAGACACAAAGTTAATGTATTAACAGATAAGGAGTGTATACTGTTAATAGCAAGACTTAGGCAAACAGAGACACTAACAGAAAGAGCAGCCAACACGCACAAGCGAAAGAAGAGATATCTCCACAGTGTAGTGTCAGATCTCTCTGTAAACCTCGTCTCCGATGTTCCCCGGGGGTCCAGAGGGATGAGGGGTGAAACCTGACCCTGGACAGACAGATGTGATGTGTGTGTGTGTGTGTGTGCGTTCGTGCGTTCTGTGTGTGTCTTTGTGTGTGTTGTTCAGTAGCTGGAAACTCCACACGCTGGAACCAATGACCTGCTCTGAGGAGCAGATAGAGAGAAACGAGGGAGAGAGTGAGAAAGAAAGAGGGGAGAGCGGGGGATGGCCCCATAGATAATTACAGTGCGGGAGTGGAGAACAGAACAGCTGGTGCTAGAAGGAGGTGGGTGATTGTTAACCTCAATTGTTAACCTCTCTGAATGTCTCTATCAGAGGTAAAGGCCTTGGTCAGTCTGGTAGGGTGTGTATGGGGTAAGATGGGGTCATACTAAACCTCTCCTCCTTAGCCCTCCCTGTGTGAGGCTCAGTCACGGCCTGTAGAGTTTACTCATTAAC
>NC_059215.1:38797242-38807242 GCF_020615455.1 Coregonus clupeaformis | reverse complement strand
GAGAGAGAGAGTGAGTGCATTGTTTATTTATTAGTGCTTCCTAAAATCTCCCCCTGACAATGGGGGTAAGACCACCTTTGTTACAATCTGTAATATGCTCTCTGGCCCTGCTGAGCAAATATTTTGGCTTTTCAGATAAGCATGCTGTGCTTTGCAGGGCTTTAGGACAGAGCCCACAGCTTAGCAGGGTGGAGTGCTGCTGCTTCTGCAGCATAGCTTTTACATTCATCTGCAGTCTCTCTCAATTCAATTCAATTCAATGGGCTTTATTAGCATGGGAAACATATGTTTACATTGCCAAAGCAAGTGAAATAGATCATAAACAAAAGTAAAATAAACAATCAACAATGAACAATAAACATTACACTCACAAACGTTTCAAAGGAATAGAGACATTTCAAATGTCATATTATGGCTATATACAGTGTTGTAACGATGTGCAAATAGTTAAAGTACAAAAAGGGAAATACATCAACATAAATATGGGTTGTTTTCTTCTTCTTCTTTCTTTCATCTTATATTTCCCTTTATTACTTTCCAACCCCACCACCCCTTCACTAATTGGAGTAAACTAGTGAACAACAATGCTTAGGCCTCTACTTCCAGCTTATATGTACTATATACATTTTATTGACACAGTCAATTTTACAATAATTATATTTTGTTTGTTTTTACTCCTGAACTTCCTCTACCCTCAAAAACTCAGATCATTTTCATGATGTCCATCCGGTTTGCTTCTATATGCCATATACAGTGGGGAGAACAAGTATTTGATACACTGCCGATTTTGCAGGTTTTCCTACTTACAAAGCATGTAGAGTTCTGTAATTTTTATCATAGGTACACTTCAACTGTGAGAGACGGAATCTAAAACAAAAATCCAGAAAATCACATCGTATGATTTTTAAGTAAGTCATTTGCATTTTATTGCATGACATAAGTATTTGATAGATCAGAAAAGCAGAACTTAATATTTGGTACAGAAACCTTTGTTTGCAATTACAGAGATCATACGTTTCCTGACCAGGTTTGCACTCACTGCAGCAGGGATTTTGGCCCACTCCTCCATACAGACCTTCTCCAGATCCTTCAGGTTTCGGGGCTGTCGCTGGGCAATACGGACTTTCAGCTCCCTCCAAAGATGTTCTATTGGGTTCAGGTCTGGAGACTGGCTAGGCCACTCCAGGACCTTGAGATGCTTCTTACGGAGCCACTCCTTAGTTGCCCTGGCTGTGTGTTTCGGGTCGTTGTCATGCTGGAAGACCCAGCCACGACCCATCTTCAATGCTCTTACTGAGGGAAGGAGGTTGTTGGCCAAGATCTTGCGATACATGGCCCCATCCATCCTCCCCTCAATACGGTGCAGTTGTCCTGTCCCCTTTGCAGAAAAGCATCCCCAAAGAATGGTTTTCACCTCCATGTTTCACGGTTGGGATGGTGTTCTTGGGGTTGTACTCATCCTTCTTCTTCCTCCAAACACGGCGAGTGGAATTTAGACCAAAAAGCTCTATTTTAGTCTCATCAGACCACATGACCTTCTCCCATTCCTCCTCTGGATCATCCAGATGGTCATTGGCACACTTCAGACGGGCCTGGACATGCGCTGGCTTGAGCAGGGGGACCTTGCGTGCGCTGCAGGATTTTAATCCATGACAGCGTAGTGTGTTACTAATGGTTTTCTTTGAGACTGTGGTCCCAGCTCTCTTCAGGTCATTGACCAGGTCCTGCCGTGTAGTTCTGGGCTGATCCCTCACCTTCCTCATGATCATTGATGCCCCACGAGGTGAGATCTTGCATGGAACCCCAGACCGAGGGTGATTGACCGTCATCTTGAACTTCTTCCATTTTCTAATAATTGCGCCAACAGTTGTTGCCTTCTCACCAAGCTGCTTGCCTATTGTCCTGTAGCCCATCCCAGCCTTGTGCAGGTCTTCAATTTTATCCCTGATGTCCTTACACAGCTCTCTGGTCTTGGCCATTGTGGAGAGGTTGGAGTCTGTTTGATTGAGTGTGTGGACAGGTGTCTTTTATACAGGTAACGAGTTCAAACAGGTGCAGTTAATAAAGGTAATGAGTGGAGAACAGGAGGGCTTCTTAAAGAAAAACTAACAGGTCTGTGGGAGCCGGAATTCTTACTGGTTGGTAGGTGATCAAATACTTATGTCATGCAATAAAATGCAAATTAATTACTTAAAAATCATACAATGTGATTTTTTGGATTTTTGTTTTAGATTCCGTCTCTCACAGTTGAAGTGTACCTATGATAAAAATTACAGACCTCTACATGCTTTGTAAGTAGGAAAACCTGCAAAATCGGCAGTGTATCAAATACTTGTTCTCCCCACTGTATTTCTAACTGTGCTCTTTCACAAAAGCTCTCAACCTATAACCTACATACTTATTATGGACACAGTATGCTTTCCATTAGTTATCTTGTTGTTATTAGTTGTTAGTTGTTATTAGTCCCATCCTTCAACTTCATTCAACACCAGCCATCTATCTCTTAACACCAGCCATATTGGATTTCTATTTGCCATATATTTTTCAACTGTACTGTGATGTTTTACAAAAGTTCTGAACCTTTCTATTCTCATTGTTTCTACAGATTGTAAATTGAAAATAAACATTCACCATCAGACCATTTTATTGGTAAACTACATGGTAATGTAAAAATTGTATTTTTTAGTGATCCAATACATAATATAGTACATTTATCATAATTTGGTTGTAATTTGTAAGTCGCTCTGGATAAGAGCATCTGCTAAATGACTTAAATGTAAATGTAAATGTAATCCAGAGAGGTTAGAAAATGTATCTAGATCCTCTATGAGGCTGTGGAGGGATTCAAGTTGTGGATTTAAAAGAAAACATGAATCATCAGCGTACAATGACACCTTTGTTTTTAAGCCCTGGATTTCTAATCCCTTGATATTATTGTTGGATCTGATTTTAATAGCTAACATCTCAATGGCCATAATAAATAGATATGCCAATAGTGGACAACCATGTTTCACTCCTCTTGACAATTTAAAACTTTATGAGAAATAGCCATTATTTACTATTTTACACCTAGCGTTACTATACATGATTTTAACCCAATTTATAAGAGATTCTCCAAAATTGAAATGCTCCAGGCATTTATGTATAAACCCCAGTCATACTTTATCAAATGCCTTTTTGAAGTCCGCTATGAATAGCAGGCCTGGTTTCCCAGATTTTTCATAGTGTTCTATTGTTTCCAGTACTTGCCTTATATTATCTCCAATGTATTGTCCATGTAAAGAACCTGTCTGATTAGAATGAATAATGTCAGACAATACCTTTTTAATTCTATGCGCTACACATTTAGCTAGAATTTTTGCATCACAACACTGAAGTGTAAGGGGCCTCCAATTTTTTAAAATGGACTGGATCTTTATATTTTCCACTTGTATCCTGTTTCAGTAATAATTTACATTTTAGTCATTTAGCAGACGCTCTTATCCAGAGCGACTTACAGTTAGTGAGGGCATACATTATATTTTTTAGTTTTCATACTGCCCCCCCTTGGGAATCAAACCCACAACCCTGGCGTTGCAAACGCCATGCTCTACCAACTGAGCTACATCCCTGCCAGCCATTCCCTCCCCTACCCTGGACGACGCTTGGCCAATTGTGTGCCGCCCCATGGCTCTCCCGGTCGCGGCCAGCTACGACAGAGCCTGGATACGAACCAGGATCTCTAGTGGCACAGCTAGCACTGCGATGCAGTGCCTTAGACCACTGCGCCACTCGGGAGATGAAATAATGAAATCAGACCTTCTTCTTGAGTGTCTGATAATCTACCATTTACATAGGAGTGGTTAAAACAACAGTCTTCTGAGTATATCAATATATATAGATATCAATATCAATAGAAGAAAAAAAATCTCTACAATTATCTTCAGTTAGCGGAGATGGAGGCGACTGAAACAAAAACACATGCTTAAAGTACTTTGTTTCCTCCTTCAAAATATAATTTGGTGAATCATGGGTGACTCCGTCATTTGTAACCAGTTTCAGTAAATTATTTTTGGTAGCATTCCTATGTTGAAGATTAAAAAAGAATTTGGTGCATATTCCATCCAGTTTGTTTTATTTTTATAATATATTATACTTGATCTTTCTTGAATAAGTTTCTCCATTTCTTTTTGTTTTTCCTCTAATTTATTCTGAGCCTCTATGTTACAGTTTTTATGGCTATCTATCTGTTCTGTTAGACCTTCTATTTCCTTTGTTAGTATGGACTCTTTTGACCTAAATTGCTATTGTTTTTGAGATGAGTACTGAATTGCATGGCCTCTAAAGGTACTTTTAAAGGTGTCCCATACAATAAGGGGATTTGCTGTACCTATGTTATGTTGGAAAAAATCATTAATAAATTCCTCTGTCCTTGTTAAAAACAAGTTATCATCCAATAGGCTTTGATTAAATTTCAAATATCCTCGCCCACGTGGAAATTCAGTAAGAGTAATGTATATGCCATTATATGATGGTCTGACCGCATTCTGTCCCCTATCAACACTTTTTAAACTTTTGGTGCCAACGAGAATGACATAAGAAAGAAGTCAAGACGACTAGCTTGATTGAGTCTCCGCCATGTCTATCTCACTAGATCAGAATATTTAAGCCTCCATATATCTATTAGTTCAAATGTATCCATGACATTCACGATTTCCTTAAGAGCATGATGGTGATTGTTTGTAGTGTGATTTCCTTTACGGTCCATTGAGCTATTTAAAACTGTATTATAATCTCCCACCATAATATATATATATTTACAATGGTGTTTGTTCTTCACTGGTTGCCCTTTTCTTGTGGCAACAAATATTGCTGCTGTGATGGCACACTTTGGTATTTCACCGAATAGATATGGGAATTTATAACAATTTGATTTGTTTTAAAATTCTTTATGGGTCTGTGTAATCTGAGGGAAATATGTGTCTCTAATATGATCATTTATTTGGCAGGAGGTTAGGAAGTGCAGTTCAGTTTCCACCTCATTTTGTGGGCAGCGTGCACATAGCCTGTCTTCTCTTGTGAGCCAGGTCTGCCCAAGGCTATGCTCACTGAATATGTACATAGTCAAAGCTTTCTTTAATTTTGTGTCAGTCACAGTGGTCAGGTATTCTGCCACTGTGTACTCTCTGTTTAGGGCCAAATAGCATTCCATTTTGCTCAGTTTTTCAGTAAATTCATTCCAATGTCTCAAGTAATTATCTTTTTGTTTTCTCATGATTTGGTTATGTCTAATTGTGTTGGTGTTGCTGTCCTGGGGCTCTGTGGGGTCTGTTTGTGTTTGTGAACAGAGCCCCAGGACCAGCTTGCTTAGGGGACTCTTCTCTAGTTAATCTCTCTGTAGGTGATGGCTTTGTTATGGAAGGTTTGGGAATAGATTCCTTTTAGGTGGTTGTAGAATTTAACGGCTCATTTCTGGATTTTAATCATTAGCGGGTATCGGCTTAATTCTGCTCTGCATTTGGTGTTTTACGTTGTACACAGAGGATGTTTTTACAGAATTCTGCATGCAGAGTCTCAATTTGGTGTTTGTCCCATTTTGTGAATTCTTGGTTGGTGAGTGGACCCCAGACCTCACAACCATAAAGGGCAATGGGTTCTATAACTGATTCAAGTATTTTTAGCCAGATCCTAATTGGGATATCGAATTTTATGTTCCTTTTGATGGCGTAGAAGGCCCTTCTTGCCTTGTCTCTCAGATCGTTCATAGCTTTGTGGAAGTTACCTCTGGTGCTGATGTTTAGGCCGAGGTAGGTATAGTTTTGTGTGTGCTCTAGCGCAATGTTGTCTAGATGGAATTTGTATTTGTGGCCCTGGCAACTGGACCTTTTTTGGAACACCATTATTTTTGTCTTATTGATATTTACTGTCAGGGCCCAGGTCTAACAGAATCTGTGCAGATAAATATAGGTGCTGCTGTAGGCCCTCCTTGGTTGGGGAAATAAGCACCAGATCATCAGCAAACAGTAGACATTTGACTTCAGATTCTAGTAGGGTGAGGCCGGGTGCTGCATACTGTTCTAGTGCCCTTGCCAATTTCGTTGATAGATATGTTGAGGAGGGTGGGGCTCAAGCTGCATCCCTGTCTCACCCCACGGTCCTGTGGAAAGAAATGTGTGTGTTTTTTGCCAATTTTAACCGCACACTTGTTGTTTGTGTACATGGATTTGATAATGTTCCATCAATTTGTATAGCAGACCCTCATGCCAAATTGAGTCAAAAGCTTTTTTGAAATCAACAAAGCACGAGAAGACTTTGCCTTTGTTTTGGTTTGTTTGTTTGTCAATTAGGGTGTGCAGGGTGAATATGTGGTCTGTCGTACGGTAATTTGGTAAAAAGCCAATTTGCTCAGTAAATTGTTTTCCCTGAGGAAATGTACAAGTCTGCTGTTAATGATAACGCAGAGGATTTTCCCAAGGTTGCTGTTGACGCATATCCCATGGTAGTTATTGGGGTAAAATTTGTCCTTAGTTCCAAATATTGGGGAAGATGCCAGAGCTGAGGATGTTAAAGAGTTTAGGTATAGCCAATTGTAATTTGTGGTCTGTATATTTTATCATTTAATTTAGGATACCATCAACACCACAGGCCTTTTTGGGTTGGAGTATTTGTATTTTGTCCTGAAGTTCATTCAATGTAATTGGAGAATCCAGTGGGTTCTGGCAGTCTTTAATAGCTGATTCTAAGATTTGTAATTGATCATGTATATGTTTTTGCTGTTTGTTCTTTGTTATAGGGCCAAAAAGATTGGAGAAGTGGTTTATCCATACATCTCTGTTTTGGATAGAAAACTCTTTGTGTTGTTGTTTGTTTAATGTGTTCCAATTTTCCCAGAAGTGGTTAGTCTATGGATTCTTCAATTACATTGAGCTGATTTCTGACGTGCTGTTCCTTCTTTTTCCGTAGTGTATTTTTGTATTGTTTTAATGATTCACCATAGTGAAGGCTCAGGTTTTCTGGGTCTCTATGTTTTTGGTTGGATAGGTTTCTCAATTTATTTCTTAGGTTTTTGCATTCTTCATCATACCATTTCTCATATTGTTGTTAATTTTCTTAGATTGTCTGCTTGAAATGTTTAGATTTGATAGGGAAGCTGAAAGGTCAAATATATTGTTTTGGCTTTGTACTGCCAAGTTTACACCTATTACAGATAAATGCTTTGTCCAGGAAGTTGTCTAAAAGGTATTGAATTTGCTGTTACCTAATTGTTTTTTGGTAGGTTTCTACACTACTTTCCTTCCATCTATAGCATTTCTTAATATTGTGCAGTTCCTTTGGCTTTGATGCCTCATGATTGAGTATTGCTCTGTTGAAATAGACTGTGATTTTGCTGTGATGTGATAGGGGTGTCAGTGGAGAGACTCTGGGTTGAGGTCAGTGATAAAGTAATCTACAGTACAACTGCCAAGGGATGAGCTGTAGGTGTACCTACGATAGGAATCTCCTCTAAGCCTTCCATTGACTATGTACAGACCCAGCGTGCGACAGAGCTGCAGGAGTTTTGTCATAGTTGTGTCTGGGGGGCATATTTGGGAGGGAATACTGTCATCTCCATGTAGGTGTTTGTCCCCCTGTGTACTGATAGTGCCAGTTTCTTGTCCAGTTCTGGTATTTAGGCCTGGAAATGATTGATCTCCCCCTCTAGGATGGAGAAGCTGTCATCGTTTAAGTGTGGGGATTCTATTGGTGGGATATAGGTAGCACACATGAGGACATCTTTCTCTGTTGAGATAATTTCCTTATTAATTTCTAGCCAGATGTAAAATGTTCCTGTTTTGACTAATTTAATAGAGTGGGTTAGGTCTGCTTTATACCAAATGACTCTTCCCTGTTTCACACCTGGTAGTTTGGTGGATGGGACTACCAGCTCTCTGTAACCTAGAGGGCAACCAGTGGGTCCGTCTCCTCTATAACATGTTTCTTGTAGGATGACAATGTCTATATTTCCAATTTCTTTGATGAAGTCTGCTCTTTAGACCTCTGACCTTGTATATTCCAGGATGAGATAGTCTCTCTCTCTCGCTCTCTCTCTCAACGTCTCGCTCCCCCTAGCTTCACCAGTTCTCTCTTTTTATTTCATATTTATTTGATCTTCCCTCTCTTTGACTTAAATGTCTGGTATCCCATTAGTGTCTTAGAGAGAGAAAGAGAGAGAGAGAGATATTACAGTTTTTTACGATTGCTTACACACTAAAATTAAACTTTTCCCACAATTAGCATAACCTTACACTCAAGGAGCAAAACACAAGGCTAGATTTGCACAACTGTAAGCACATTGTCAGCTTCACACTATTTACAAAACATTACACACAGTGATTTGCAAAACACTAAACACACTTGTATACATCAGACACAGAAGTATATCATGATGTCACTTCCTTGCAATTCCAAAGCACTGACTGTCAAATTACCACACCTATGAGCCAATCTGTTAAACACAGCCATCAGGTGCACAAACACATGATTGCTAAATTGTAGACACACCAATCAGGTTTAAGCACTATAAAAATGCAGCAGGTAGGTTCACCTGCCTTCAACCAAAATGGAAGGAGTCAGAAGAAGAGTGAGGGTGAGAGGAGGAGTACACAGAGGAGGAGAAGGAGGTAGAGGAAGAGGCAGAGGCCGAGCCAGAGGTCGAGGAAGACCTGAAGCAGGCGGAGAACGTGCACAAAGAAGAAGAGGACCAAACTTATCAAATGACATTCGTGCAACACTAGTGGACCATGTTGTGAACCACGGATTGACGCTGAGGGAGGCTAGACTGAGAGTTCAGCCAAATCTTAGCAGATATACAGTGGCATCTGTCATAAGGACTTTTCTTATTGTATGCACCATATCAGCACTTGTGATACCCCTTCCTGTGACATTGTACAGTAAGTTACATGTATTATTCTCTACATAGGATTGAGGGTCGGGAACGACAAGGAGGAAGGGGGCCCATATTCACGCAAGAACAAGAGAGAGAGATAATAAACATGGTTTTGGCCAATAATGCTATCAGGCTCAAAGAACTACAAGCCAACATTATCGGTGACCATGCCATTTTCAATAATGTCCATCAGGTCTCTCAGTCAACACTGGCACGCATCCTGAAAAGACATCAGGTTCAAATGAAACAACTTTATTGAGTGCCTTTTGAGCGGAATTCAGAGAGGGTCAAACGGCTGCGGCATGAGTATGTGGAGATTTGTATTGTTCACTTTAGCACTGTGATGTTGCATACTGCACACATGACTTTTTTACATTGACTGTATACTAGACCTATCCTGAACTACACAATCTTGTCTTTCACTGTATTTCAGAGAGTTTTGCAGATGGATGCTGAGGAAATCCTGCATTAATTCATATATATTGATGAGGCAGGGTTCAACCTCACAAAAGCAAGAAGGAGAGGCAGAAATATCATTGGCCACAGGGCTATAATCAATGTCCCAGGACAACGTGGGGGTAACATCACCCTTTGCGCTGCCATTTCACAGCATGGGGTTCTCCTCCGTCATGCCAAAATGGGCCCTTACAACACACCTCACATTCTCACATTTTTGGACCGATTGCACCACATCGTCACAGCAGGTAATGAAATGCACCAGATGCAATACACTGTCAACTGGGACAATGTGTCATTCCACCGCTCTGCTTTGGTCCAGAACTGGTTTCAACACCATCCACAGTTGACAGTACTATACCTTCCACCATACTCTCTGTTTCTAAACCCTATCGAATAGTTTTTCTCTGCATGGCGGTGGAAGGTTTACGATCTCCAGCCTCAGGCTCAGGTACCCCTCATTCAGGCCATGGAGGACGCCTGTGACCAAGTCGACGCCGCAGCTGT
This sequence comes from Coregonus clupeaformis, assembly GCF_020615455.1. NCBI lineage: Eukaryota > Metazoa > Chordata > Actinopteri > Salmoniformes > Salmonidae > Coregonus > Coregonus clupeaformis. The sequence continues at coordinate 38,797,374 of NC_059215.1, read as the reverse complement.
GCAAGGATGGATTTGACATTCAAGACGGTTCTTCCCGCTTTGTCTTGCTAATGAGGATATTGCTTGTGATGTTGATGAAATTCTCTGGCCAGATCCAGCTAGGCGACGAGATAATGTATAGTATGTTTACTG